>NW_017670387.1:12372-240185 GCF_001879085.1 Nicotiana attenuata | reverse complement strand
GTCGGTTTGGAGAGTCTGGGTCTTTCGTATGGTACCAAGTGGACACTATCTGCACAGAGCAGCACGCGTTGCTCTGCTAAAAACGTGGTCAAGCAACCAGATTTTCTCACAGTACAGTGTTGACCGTTGTCGATTTTGTCTCTCGCTTTGCATTGATTTGCTTGATGTTGTCTTTGAACTGCTATCTTATTTTCCAGCTTTCTCAACGTACTCCTCCATTTTCCGCTCTACTCTCTCCCTGCTCGGTTTATGTGAGTTGCATGTATAGCTGTTAGGTAATTTATGTTTTTCCTATTTTTGCCTTAATCTTCTCACCTTTTCTGCAGATCCTCTGCATTTGCTATTCTTAATTTCTTAATTTCTGAAATCACTGTTGGATTAAAATCGTTTAAATCAGGTAAAGTAGTTGGCCCATCAGTGTCTATTTTGATATTTAGGGTGCAGGTTAAAAATGGGTGATTTTGGGAAGATTTATATCTATGTGCTTATTTTTTTAATATTACTGTTGGTTCCCTTTATCTGAAAATCTGTCATGGGAGAAGAATGTGAGCTCTCTTCTTTAAATAGGAAAATTTAAAGAGATGGCCATAAGGTGTTTGCTCATTTGTCTGAATGAATTATTCCACCGTATGGTTGTTCCTATACTGCGATTCTAATCTATGCTACATGATGTTAAAAAAAAAAAAGAGAGAAAAACTTGGAGTACATTGGTTGAGACAAATTTAGTGATGAATTTTCCATATGGTTGGAACTTGTTATCAAGGCAAAAGAATGCATATACGGTGGAATACTCGGTAAATTTCGTTTATCGGCCTGTTATGTCTTAAAAATATTTTAATTCTTGAACAAAAGTACAAAATAAGTACATAACTTCTTNTGATCAGATTGATCAACGGTCTGGATTAAAGGAGGCTTGGGTCGGGTAGTTAAATGGGTTAAGGATACGGAATTGGGCTAGCCTGGTTGGGATTCAAATTGGGTCAATTAGCGGGGGTTAATGTGGCTGTAATCGAAATGCAAATGGGCTGCAATTGAAACGAAATGAGGCCAAATTTTAAATAGCCAGTTTTACCCCTTTTATTTTATAAAAATAGTAGAAAATGATTTTAAAAGAAAACTAAAAGTACTGAACCAATTAATAATATATAAATATTAATTAAAAAATATTGAAACCAACTTTACAATTATAGAAATGCTATTAATCTTAAAATAGGCTAAAATTGCAATTGTATGCAATTTAGCTTTAAAAATACCAGATAAATTTGTTAAAATATACAAAAATCACCTTAACTATATTTTGGTATAAACATGAGAATAAAATAAATTATTCACCAAAATTGATAGTTTTGGGAATAATTACTGACTTTTGTACTGCTAAAATGGATAATAAATTGATTTTAGAATCTTTTAAAATTTGCAAAAAAAAACCAAAACACTTGGGCGTGCTTATATAGCATGTACATGTTATTTTGAAAGCATTTTGTGTATAAAATACATAGGGAAAATTTGGGTATCAACAACTACTTTACAAGGAGATTCATACCAGAAACCAGATAGAGCAAGATCACATAGAGAGGGGTAACATGTTCATACTGATCTTAAGGAAGGGGAGTACATAACATGCTAATAATGTAAACATATCAACTACAGGTTTCACAGCAAAACCATAAGTAAAAGCAGACTAGAAACATGATGAATTGAAGTAATAAAAGGACCATATTGTTTTTGGAACTTGAATTGAAATCAGAACATACCAGTAAAGAAGGTAGTAAACACAAAGTGAGGAGCAAGAGAGTAGAGTAATCAGCCTTGGCTTGCAGCCGACTGACTTAGAACAGTAGCAAGTAACTAGAGAAAAGAGAGCAGAAGAGTGTTTTTGTCAGAGAGTGAGTTTCTGAACCAATGTGTTTGTGTCTTTGTGCTAATGAAAGAGCGAGGTACTTATAGTTTGAAAACAGGTAGAAAATAAGGCAAGAATCATAGTTCAGCAGTAATTTTGAAACTATGTACTAATTAGAATCAAATCAGTATATGTATTTCCTTTAATTAAGGAGTTAAATTTAAACGGTAACAGGCAAATACTAAATAAAGAAGGAAATCACATAAGGCTGAATATAACAAATAAGGAAATATTTTCAGCATAGTACAAGTACACAACATGTAATAGAGACTAGGTTCACCAGATTCTAATCATGGAAAATACATAAGAATCAGTTGACAACATGCTCGACAATAAATTAAGGTAAGAAAATATCTTAAAGGTTCAGTAGAGAATATCACAAGAAATCAGTGAAGGATCAGTCAAAAAGATTCAAAGATTCATAAATAGCAAATAGTACTGATTTAGGAGAAATTGACACATATTTATGAGAACAAGCGGAATAAACACATAATAGGCAAGAATCAGAAACCCTAATAAGCCAAAGAGCATAGCATGAATTAATAGAATAAACATGACATAGGCGGAAGAAGTAAAAGTAAGAGACACTGATGAACAAAATAGGGTAAAACCACAGAGAATCATAAGTCTCATGAGAAACAAGCACATATAGATATTAAGCAAACATGTTATCACAAAACAGACTCAAAATCCAGGATTAAAACCAAGAAACTTAGGGTTTCAACATAATAACTCAGATTAAAAGAGAAAACTCAAATAAACGTTTAAACATAGTGAAAATCATTGATTAATACTAAAATCATAAGGAAAAGCCATTTTGAAAAGGCGTTAAGAATCCATGGTTTAAAGACGAAGAGTCGTTTTAGAAAAATCGGAAAATCTTTAAGGAAAACAGCAAAATAACTCGGAATATACCCAAATCTATTACTGATCGAAGAAATCTAGAGCTAGCAGTTAGGGTTTCAGAGAGATAACCCAAAGAGAAAGAGAATCGGCTTAGAAACCACAGGTTCTAGCCGGAGATGGCAGGATCTTACTCGGACAGGCCAAGATTGGCCTGGGAATGACATGAAAAACCATGGGGGTGAGTTGAACCGCCACTGGTTCCTTTGAGGACCTCAAGGCATCAGTAACCCGGCGTAGGAAGGAGCCTTGGGGGCTGGGATGGTGGTGAGACCACCATAGTTACCGGCAAGTCGATGGCCGGTGAGAGCTTTAGGTTTTAGTAGAGAGAATTTGAGAGGTGAGGGGAGCGTGTAACGGCGGAGTGAAAGAGAGAAATGAGGGGGAATGGGGGGGGGGTAGTCTCTAGGGTTAATTATGGAAAGGGGAGATCTGGACTGTTGATTAAAATTGATCAACGGTCCAGATTAGACATCGGATTGGGTCAGGTCATTTGATCAGAAATTGGGCTGGGGTATTTGGGCCGTTTTAATTGGGTGGGGTCTGATTTAATTAGTCTATAATTGAAATGAAAGTGGCTATTTGTTAAATATCCAATATAAATTAATTAAAACAAATTTACAAAAATAGTTATTAATAATAAAAATGAATTTCATGCATAGAAAATAATTTAAAAATATTTATGTAGTGTTTAAAAAATACACATGATTAATTTCTGGATGAAAATAGTACAAAACCATATGATTGGGTTATAATTGCAAAGTTATCGCAATTATAGCCAAAAGGTGCCAATTTGGCTAATTAGGAAATAATTTGGTCTTAATAGGACCAAAAATAATACATTACATCAAGAAATGCTTCTGAAATCATTTGTGAGGTAATTTTGTAATTATTTCTTGGAAATAAAATGTTGGATAAATTAATAAAAATATAAGAAAATTGTGAAAAAATATCAATTGCTAATCAATGCATGATATTAATGACATATATGCAATTTGAAATATGTTTTGGGAAAAATTGAGTATCAACAGCTCCCCCTCTTTATCCGGGAAGGATGAAAGAGTTTTCGGGTAAAGAAATGATGGCCAATTTTGACCGGGCGGGATGTTTTTGAAAGACAGAGGCCGGACTCTGGTCTTCAAGTTGCCTACATATCCCTGGTTTTACAGGAATCAGGCCATGTGTTGTTCTGGGTTAATTGGCGGAATATACCGACGAAGTTATTGCAAGAACGGGCACGAGATACGAAATCGGCTATGGTGAGCGGTTAAGGTCCGAAACAGTTGAAGGAACTGGAGCGAGATCGCTCCTGCTAGGATGGCGGTTCCATGCTGGTCACCTGCAGATAAAAGATGCTACGAACATGTACTTGTGAAAATTAAGACATGATGCAGAATCCCTTTTGAACCATGAAGCTTGTCTTTGGACGGTCAAAGATGACCTCCTCGGACCATGACGTCCTGGGCTATGAATTGTTTAATGAGGGATTCGCAGGCCATAAAATGATATTCTCGGGCCATGACAAATGGTGCCTCCGAAACATGACGCCTTTGAATAATGATATGCAAATTTGAGGGATCCTCAAGCCATGGCATGGTGTCTTCTGGCTATGAGGATGATGCCTTTTAGACTATGACGCATTTGGATAGATTGACGATATTTCTGCCCATGATATGCAATAACATGATGTTAACAAGACAAGGCTTAGTCTTGTGAAATGGAGGGAAAAGCTTAGCCCGATCGAAAAGCAAATAAGTAATACAAGAAATAGAGCAATATTGGTGCGAAAAGGGACAGTGCTTAGTTCCATGCGAATGTGGAGGAAGGGACTAGCCTCATGGAGACTTGGAAGCAGAGATTAGCCTCATACAAATAGGGTGGTAGGATTAGCCTCATGCAAATAGGGAGGCAGGGATTAGCCACATGCAGATATGGAGGCACGGATTAGCCTCATGCAAATAGGGAGGTAGGGATTAGCCTCATGCGAATTGGGAGGCAGGGGTTAGCCTCGTGCAGATATGGAGGCAAGGATTAGCCTCGTGCAAATATGGAGGCAAGGATTAGCGTCGTGCAAGTAGGGAGGCAAGGATTAGCCTTATGCAAGTGTGGAGGAAAGGATTAGCCTCATGCAAATAGGGAGGCAGGGATTAGCCTCATGCAGATATGGAGGCAAGGATTAGCCTCATGCAAGTATGGAGGCAAGTATTAGCCACATGCAAATAGGGAGGCAAGGATTAGCCTCATGCAAGTAGGAAGGCAGGGATTAGCCTCATGCAGATATGGAGGCAAGGATTAGCCTCGTGCAAATATGGAGGCAAGGATTATCCTCGTGCAAGTAGGGAGGCAAGGATTAGCCTCATGCAAGTATGGAGGCAGGGATTAGCCTCATGCAAGTATGGAGGCAGCGATTAGCCTCATGCAGATATGGAGGCAGGGAATAGCCTCGTGCAAACAGGGAGGCAAGGATTAGCTTCATGCAAGTATGGAGGCAGGGATAGCCTCATGCAGATATGGAGGCAGAGATTAGCCTCATGCAGGTAGGGAGGCAGGGATTAGCCTCATGCAAATTGTGGAGGCAAGGATTAGCATCATGCTAGTAGGGAGGCAGGGATTAGCCTCATGCAAATTGTGGAGCAGGGATTAGCCACATGCAGGTAGGGAGGCAAGGATTAGCTTCATGCTAGTAGGGATGCAGAGATTAGCCTCGTTCAAGAAACGAGTAGCATATGTCTTAGCTGGAGATATATTCAGTGTCGGATGGTCCGATTGATAGTGATCTTGTTACGTGTATATTTTTGCGGATGTTACCATTGCGTCTGATGTGCCTGCGCTGAAAGAAAAATTGTAAGTTTTGGTGGGGGGAGGTTGGTTCGTCCTTCTATCCGCTGGCTTTGCTATGCTCCATTCTGGGGCCCTTTTGAGTTTCCCGGGTAACCAGACTATTACGGAAATAGAGTTTTTGAAAGTATGCAATTATTGAAAAATAGAGTTATTTAGAAACATATTGAGATATCAAGTAATTTAGATGAACTAGTGACTGTAACACATCTCAAAGGCATTACAGCTCTCTTATATTGGAATTTTGAGGGTCCTCCTCAAAATTCTGCCCCAGTTTGGTAGATGATTTTTTGACCGTTTGCAGATAATAGGCCTTGTTGAAACCTCTTCACAATTTTGAGAATCCTTCTCAAAATTTTGCCCCAGTTTCTTAGCTGATTTCTGACCGTCTGACACATGTTGGCGTCGGCTAGACTTGCTCCGGAATTTTGAGGGTCCTCCTCAATATTCTGCCCCAGTTTCTGATCCTGGGGGAAATGAAAATTTTATTATGATATGACCGAACCCATAAGGCTGCCTACGTATCCCCTCTTAAACGAGAATCAGGTCAAGCGTAGTTCAATTATATCAGATGAGGAAATGTAAATAATCTAAGCGTAGTATCTCTTGACTGCGTCTGAATTGATTAGTTTCGGCCAGATTTCTCCATCCATTTCTGCAAGTATGAGTGCTCCTCCTGTCAGCATCCTGTGAACCATGTACGGACCTTGCCAGTTGGGAGAGAATTTCCCTTTGGCTTCATCTTGATTCGGGAAGATCTTCTTCAGCACCAGCCGTCCTGGTGCAAATTACCTTGGTTTGACTCTTTTATTGAAAGTTCTAGACATTCTGTTCTGATAAAGTTGACCGTGACATACTGTGTTCATCCTTTTTCCATCTATAAGGGCCAACTGTTCGTATCGACTTCTAATCCATTCTGCATCGCTGAGTTCAGCTTCCTGTATGATTCTTAAAGAAGGAATCTCTACCTCAGCTGGGATGACATCTTCGGTACCGTAAACAAGCGTGTAGGAAGTTGCTCCGGTTGATGTGCAAACTGTAGTGCAGTATCCCAATAAAGCGAAAGGTAGCTTCTTGTGCCATTGTTTGTGGCTTCCTACCATCTTCCTTAGTATCTTCTTGATGATTTTATTGGCGGCTTCTACGGCTCCATTCATCTGAGGTTTGTAGGCTATGGAATTCTTGTGCTTGATTTTGAAAGTTTCACGCATAGCTTTCATTAGGTCAGTGTTGAGGTTGGCGGCATTATCAGTAACAATAGAATTAGGAACTCCGAATCGGCAAACAATACGGTCTTTGACAAAGTCTGCGATGACTTTCTTGGTTACAACTTTGTAATACGCAGCCTCTACCCATTTTGTGAAGTAATCAATGGCTACCAGAATAAACCTGTGTCCGTTTGAAGCAGTGGGCTCAATCGGACCAATAACATCCATTCCCCAAGTGGCGAACGGCCAAGGTGAGCTTGTTGCATTGAGCTCATTTTGCGGTAGTTTTATCATATCGGTGTGCACTTGACATTGGTAGCATTTTCGGACATACTGGACACAATCGGTCTCCATGGTCATCCAAAAGTAACCGCCCTTGAGAATATTCTTAGCCAAGACGAAACCATTCATGTGTGGGCCACAGGTCCAGTATGTACCTCCTCGAGTAGCTTAGAAGCTTCTTTTGCATCGACACATCTTAGCAATCCTAAATCAGGTGTTCTCCTGTATAAATTTCCTCCGTTGTGGAAGAAGTGATTGGATAATCTTCGAAGTGTGCGCTTCTGAGTGTGATTTGCATGCTCTGGATATTCTCCCTTTGACAAATACTCCTTGATGTCATGGAACCAAGGCTTTCCATCTGTTTCTTCTTCAACGTGAGCGCAATATGCCGTTTGATTATGGATCCCTACAGGAATGGGATCAATATATTTCTTGTCTGGATGCTGTATCATAGATGACAAGGTGGACAATGCGTCAGCAAATTCATTTTGAATTCTGGGTACATGCCGGAGCTCTATCTTGGTGAACCTCTTTCTCAGTTCTTGCACGTGGTGTAGATATGGTAATATCTTGGAATTTTTGGTGGCCCACTCTCCTTGCACCTGGTGCACAAGTAAATCTGAATCACCGATCACTAGCTGCTTATGAATGTTCATGTCAATTGCCATGTTGAGTCCTAATATGTAGGCTTCATACTCTGCCATGTTGTTAGTGTAGGGAAATATGAGTTTAGGAGATACCAGATAATGTTGACCCGTTTTTGATACCAAGACTGCTCCGATGCCCACTCCTTTGAAATTTGCAGCTCCGTCGAAAAACATCCTCCAACCATCATATGCTGCATTAATGTCTTCTCCCACGAGTGAAACCTCTTCATCAGGGAAATACGTTTTCACAGGTTCATATTCTCCTCCCATCGGATTCTCAGCAAGATGATCCGCCAATGCTTGTCCTTTGACCGCCTTTTGAGTTACGTAGACGGTAACAAACTCACTCAACAGTATCTGCCATTTGGCCAATTTTTCGGTCGACATGGGTTTCTGAAACATATATTTCAAAGGGTCCATCCTCGATATGAGGTATGTAGTGTAGGCACCTAAGAAATGCCTCAACTTCTGGGCCGTCCAGGTCAAAGCACAACAAGTACGTTCCAGCAAAAAGTACTGTGCTTCGTAAGGTGTGAACTTCTTACTCAAGTAGTAGATGGCTTGCTCCTTTTTCTTTGTCTCGTCATGTTGTCCCAGAACACACCCGAAGGCTCCATCCAATACGGATAGATAGAGCAACAAAGGTCGTCCTGACTCTGGCGGGACCAGGACCGGTTGTGTGGACAGGTACTTTTTGATTTTGTCAAAAGCTTTCTGACAATCTTCGGTCTAGCTTATTTCAGCATCTTTCCTTAGCATCTTGAAGATGGGTTCACATATGACTGTGGACTGTGCTATGAAGCGACTGATATAATTGAGACGCTCTAGGAAGCTCATCACGTCCTTTTTGCTCCTACGCGGCGGTAACTCTTGAATAGCCTTGACTTTTGACGGATTTAGTTCGATCCCTCGACGGCTGACAATGAACCCCAATAACTTTCCTGTGGGAACCCCGAATGGACATTTGGCAGGGTTCAGTTTCAAGTTGTACCTCCTTAGTCTGTTGAAGAACTTTCTCAAGTCTGCTATGTGGTCTGCTGCCCTCTTGGATTTGATGATGACGTCGTCCACGTATACCTCTATCTCATTGTGTATCATATCATGGAAGATGGTCGTCATGGATCTCATGTAGGTATCCCCAACATTCTTTAGACCAAATGGCATCATCTTGTAACAGTATACACCCCATGGGGTAATAAAGGCTATTTTCTCCGCGTCCTCTTCGTCCATCCAAATCTGGTGATAACCCGCGAAGCAATTTACAAAATATTAGAGTTCATGCTTGGCGAAATTATTGATCAGGATGTGTATGTTTGGCATTGGAAAGTCGTCTTTGGGACTTGCTTTGTTTAAATCCCGATAGTCAACACATACTCTGACTTTTCCATCTTTCTTTGGAACTGGCACAATGTTGGCTAACCAAGTTAGATACTCAACCACCCTGAGAACTTTGGCTTTGATCTGCTTGGTAACCTCCTCCTTGATTTTCAGGCTCATGTCTGGTTTGAACTTTCTGAGTTTCTGCTTCACCAGTGGGCATATTGGATTGGTAGCTTGTGAGCCACTATGGACGTGCTCAAACCTGTCATGTCATCGTATGACCATGCGAAAATGTCCTCATATTCTTTTAGGAAATGGATGTACTCTTCATTCTCTGTTGGTGATAAGTGAATGCTGATGCGAGTCCCCTTGACGGTCTCGGCATTCCCCAGGTTTACTGCTTCGGTTTCGTCCAGGTTGGACTTAGGCTTATTCTCAAAGTTTTCCATCTCTCTGACAACTTCCTCGGGTATCTCATCTTCTTCATCCGAATCACTATCCTTATGTTGCATTGCCTCATTACATGTCACATTCACCGGTTCACCAGGAAATAATAATAACGTTGTAGAAAGAAACGTGTAGAAAATAGTAATGAATAATAAAGAGCAAATGCATTTGATTAAAATTAAACAACATCCACGCTAATACGGCTCGATGAATTGAGCATTTATTTTGAAACAAAACAAGTCTTTAAAAACAAAGTTAATGAAAATAAGTGCCTAGAATTGCAATAGAAATAAAATCTGCCAAGCTACCTAGGCACTCGGCGAGCCCGGGATGGTGTGGCGGTCCAGTTCCTGAGAACAACTCCTTTCTCCACAGTCCGAATAGTGAGGCCTTCTTCCTCCTCCTCCTCAATGATTGCACTGCATTGTATCATTTATTCTGATCTTTCCTTTGCTTCTAGGATCACTTGGAAGAGGAGGATGTGGAGGACCTTCAGGTATGGTGATGATGCCAGTTTGAGTGAACCAACCTTAGGGAATGGGAATAATCAAAATAAAGGAAAAAAACAAAAAGGTAATAAGTTAGTGGGGATTTTGAAATGTTGCAGTATTTAAACACGTTTTGCGGGAATGTATATTCGCGTCCTAATTTGGGAGCCTCGTTGTGCCAGAGGTAGGCCTAGCAACAAATAGATCTGGAGAACTTAGACGCCAACAAATGCCTCATTTCATAATATAAAAATAGATGAATCCCAAAACCACACTAAGATGATAGAAAATATAAGTCACTACTGGCACTTGGCCTTATTACATTTTAGGAAAGCATGTAAATCTAGCCTATTTGGTCCCAGAAGGACTTTCCTCAGGCTGATTGCTCTTGTCGACCAAATCCCCCAGTTCGCGTAGGTTTATCAGTAAGAATGCTTTGCCAAATGTCCTCCTTCATTTCCCTCAGCGTTCTGGCAGTCGGTGACTCTCTTCCTCACTTTTCCTTCCAATTCCATCAGACTGTATTCCAGATATTCCAGCTTTTCGCTAGTCTTGATGGCCCTCTCTTTCCATTCATTGATTTGGTCGCTTGATGGAAGATTCCTCCACCATTCTAGCAAGAGTGAGGGTATGCTAACCATACCGAATCTGGGGACCTCATTCCTCATTTTCTGCAAAACAAAAGGGTTAAGCCTTTCTCCCCCACCAGACTCGACTATTTATACATTCATAATTAGCATATTGGCATTTAGCTCTCCAAATTAATGCACAAAACGTAGTTGTGTCCGTTGGGATTGTGGAAACCCCGGTGGTTTTTTGGATAAGGCACATCTTAAAGGATCATTATGCGGACAACATAATTGATCCGACTAGGTTTGACCATGATGCATGCACAATTTTGACCAGAGTAAGGTTACTATGGGGTTTTAGACTGGTATCCTCAAGCGGACAACTTGAGGGGGAAAGGCACGGAATCGTCGACTGCACCGCTGATCGACTAGTTTTACCGCAATATAAGCCTTTCCGAATTTAAGGGTAATAAATAGGAAGAGCGCAACCACTCATCTAGCGTTGCTATAGGATTTGATACGCACGAGTGGAATATGATGTGGAACATGATTTATGCAGCAGTTAATAACATGTAGTCAAGTATTTGCACGCAAAAAAATAAATGTGGTATTGTCACGCCCCAAAACTGAGGGGTGCGACCGGCGCTCAACCGAGCAAGCCCGACTGAGCAAGCCTGTTAGGTTTCATACTACCCAAATTCGTCTTTGAATAAAGAGGAAATGTACACTATTAATCAAATTCTATAAACATATCATTAACGATTTCCATTTCATTTCTATTAGTAACTTCGTTCACTATTTTGAAGATATTACAAGTTTTATACATCATTGCCAAACATTAATATTTTTATTTTAATTCCAATACCTGACTCTACCCACAACCTGTCTACGGAGCCTCTAAATAAAATTAAAGAGTAATATGGAAATGCCGGCAACAAGGCTCCGGCTATACCTCAAAATACAAAGTACATGATAAACAACGGTACAAGACCGCAAAATGAAGTGGGGCTCACCAAGTCAGCTGAAAGGAAGATGCGTCACTAGCAGCGACCAACACTGCCTGCTATGGAAACACCTACATCCATTTAAAGATGTAGCGCCCCTGGCAAAAGGGACGTTAGTGCCGTCGAATAGCACTAGTATGTATAACTAAACACCATCTCATTAGAAAGAACAACCATACAAGAGTAAAGAGAAAATCATAAAGACAACAAAGTTTCAAATAAGCACCACATCAACAGTATAAGAGGTTCACATAGTTTTCACAAAGTTTCTGAGATTTTAGATTAGGGCATCCCATATTGTTGCATCATCATTCACAATAATTCATAATGCCACTGTTCATAATACAATTGCTCACAATATGCACATCATAACCATCTCCCAATTTCAACCACAATTTCTCTGCCAATATATATATACATAATCCACCGTGAATCTTAGCACGGAGTCCGATCTCGGCCCGAGCGGCTAGGCCGTCTTATTTGAGACGTGTACCTCAATCACAATTTCATTGTCACTTTCCAATCTCAATATCAACATAATACCACCATGTATGCGGCATGACATCCGATCACGGCCCGATCAGCTAGGCCGTCTTACCAAGACGTTTTCCCTTTTCCATCAATCATCTCATTTCAATATTTATTTCACATATCAACTCATCGGTACTTGGGAACACAATCATTACATCATACTTGGCACTTGGCCGCATTTCATAATTCGAGTTCTTCGCACATATTTCACATCAATATCAATCTCAACAACAAGCCATTCAATTCATGAGGTCAAGTACACATGAGAGGAAACATGAATCATGGTCATATAGAATATTTCAGAAATAATACACGTCAAGTTCATTAGCAATGGAACTTCAAACACAAAGGGCTCTTCCCATAAAGGAGGGGACACACCAAACCATAATAGAAACACACATCACTTTCACTTTCAACATCAAACTTGCAATTTAAGATAATTGGTACATACAAGAGAAACTCAAGTTATAAGCATAGAGAGGAATTCTCATGATTCGGCATAATAATCACAATTTAAACTTGACTTGAAATCTAGGCAATTTAGCATATAGTTCACATTCTTCACATATCACCAATTTATCAAGAATAGCATATTGAACATATTGAGACACACTTTTCACATATATTCTTGCAACACTAATTCCTTTGAAATAACAAATACTGCGTCAATCAAATTCCGGACTAACAATTTTGCATGGACACCATGGGAGCTCAATTTCTAAGAAAAGGGGGTTTTATCCATACATACCTTGTTTAAGCTTTCCTTAAGTTACTACGACGTTCTAGAAATTCTAGCAATCCCAATCTACTTTGAGACATAACAAAATTGAACACAAATTAGAAAGATATTCATGGTTTCAGCTCATTTTAGCATTTTATCAAATATTAGTTGTGCATCTTGATTTCAAAGCTCCTTTACAAGATTTCCTTCATTCCCCAACACAATCTTTACTTATTTATGTTCAACAATCTTCCAACAAACCTAATTTGTAAATGCATGTATACATAATACTATTACACCCAAGAATCATACCTCAATAATCCCATCTTATACCCAAAACTCGAAATTAAAGTCTAGTGTATAGAACCTTACCTCTTAGATGAAGAACATGTGATTGGGTTCTTTGATTCTTGAAGACTTGAGCAAGAGATGGGTGATTATGAAGCTAGGCTCCTTCTTTTCTCTCTCTATATGCTCTCAACTCTCTCTAAAATCAGTAGAAAAATGACCCAACATGAAGCCCCAAAGCCTATATATTAAAAGGGGGTCGGGTTATAAAAATAGGAAAAATAAGCCTCCGAAATAGGGTCTGCGATCGCAGAATGGACCGCAAAACAAGAATGTGGGCCGCAGAATGCATCGCGAAACAGGTGCCCACAAATGGGCAACACTGGCCCAATCTGTGACAGATCTGCGATCATAGAGTCCAAAATGTGACATATTTGCGATCGCAGATTCGACACAACCTTTGGTTATTTGATCATAACTTTGTGTAGGAATGTCCAAATGATGAACGATTTGAAACACTGGAAACTAGACTCGAAGGCCTTTCATATGCTAGGTTGTTCATCACATAAAACCTTACACATACTTAGATATGCTCGTTCAAAGTATGGACTTGTGCAAACTCATTTGGGATTTTAGCCTTTTATGAAATTTTCTAACTTGACATAGACTTAGGCCTCCCATTAGACCCCACATTACTTATTATAAGACCTATACACTTATATATCAAATACAATTAATTCTCATCATGTTAATAGCACATAAAATATTATAATTAGCCTACCTGGCACCACGAAATCCTAACTTGCTTAGCGGAATTTTCCGGGGCCTTACAGGTATTTATATAATTGAAAGACAGTTACGAAAATGAAAACAAGGAGACAAGTCAGTTTTAGGAATAAAGAATCATAAATGCTTAAAAGAAACTAGACAGTTAAGTTTAAATAAGAGGAAAGGGTACGGGATAAAGCATGCTTGGGACTAATTCATAAAAAAATAAGTTCGTTATGGTAAGAGCCTAAGAACCCCCAGAAGAGTCGCAACGCTGTCGCGCCCCCTTTTTTCCTCATCGCGGAGAAAGTCCGGGTTTCGACATTCCATGGGGGGATCGACTCGTTTCCTTTTGGGATTTGGGTATTTGAAGTGTCGCCACCTAACGGATCATGGTGCGTTAGGGCACCTAGAGCGATTAACTCTTAGACTAGTTTGCATTACCAGAGATTTAGGATAAGGGCTCGAAATAACCTTGAGGGGAAGGTGTTAGGCATCCCTCTCGGTCCACAACGGTGGGTCCCAGCCGAACTTATACTTATCAATTAGTCCTTTAACAAATAAGTAGTTGAAACACATAATTGCAAATAAAACATTGTATGACTCAAATAATAAGACAAAGGCTTTGAACAAGTTGTGTACGTATAAAAAAAAGAGTAAAGTTTTAGACAAATGGAATTTGGGAAGGAGGGGTCCTAGGTTGGTTAGCCTACAGGATCACCCCACGCAATGCCCGGTAGACACTCCTCAATGAGGGGCTACACGTGACATTAACACGTAGTCATAATATCCATATATACCCTTCCCACCCCTTAGCGGTCATTAAGCGAATATTATTTAGCGATCTCTATGCGTGCTGTTACTCGTCCCTTCTTAGTGGCCCTGGAGGAAATTAGGACCTCTACCTATAGGCAGTTCTAGAAAGACCACTAAGGTTTGAAGGAGAAAATACTAAGGCGACAAGCAAGAACACATAGGACTTTAGCAAATAAAAGCAGGAAGGAGCAAATAAGAGGCTCAGGTTTACCTCCGCAGATAATGCATGTAAACAACACGACTCTAACATAAACAAGGGCAATATTGTTAAATAGGATCCTACGACATGATGTCTAGGTGAGTATCAGAACACAAGAGACATACATATTTATTTTATGAGCTCAGAAGCAGGGGCCCTAATCAGTTTGCCTACTGATTTTAAGCCTGTTAACCATTAAGCACTAAACACAAAGAATAGTTTCCAGTTTTATATAGGTTGATTACCTAAGGCTTGCCTAGGCGTAGGATAATGCACAACAGTTACCAGAATTATTAAAACAGGTTAGAAGTTATTTTACCTAAAGCATGCTGTTCTAAGTGTTGCAAAGATACAAGGATTATGAGCAGTTTTACTTAAACAGGATAAATGTGACATTGTTTTTTTACATATTTCATAATCAGTAGTTTAAACTAGGTGTGATTGAGCGAGTATGAACAAGATCCTAAAACAGGGTATCTAACATACACATATAAAATGCAGAATGATTTCAGGATATGTAGAATTCCTAAAGCATGATTTCTAAATGCACAGAGAGTTACAACATTATTAAGCATGATTTCCAGATGCATAGGAGTAACAGTTTTGTGTTAATGCTGTTATTTATCCTAGAAGCAGGGTTTCTAAGTGATGAATAAGGTCAAATGAGATGTTGAAGCAGTAAACCTAAACATGATATCTAATGCATGACATGCTTTGAATGTGTTGTTCCTAGAGATGGATTCTAATGCGCATATAGGAAATGTAAACCTAAGGCATGGTTTCTACCCATTGATATTGATAACATATATAACTACCCTCCCCCTTTCACTAGCCAACCCCAATATTCGTTTACAATAATTATTACAAACCAGTATTGAAATGAATTACATAAGTACAAAAAGAAAATAAGAAGTTACACAATAGAGAGCCTGAAAACAGGCCCAGATTTCCAGCACCTCAAATGCCTAGATGTTTCATAGCCTTTCTCATGTCCGGGTGTGTCAGAGTTCCTTAAGGACCTCACGGATCCCGGGCATTGCTCGCACCTAGATTTCACAACCGTAACTGAGTAGGTGCAGTGTGCAAGAGCCAACTCCAATGCATCAGAGTTCAGAGGGATCTCATAGGGATCCCTAAGCAGTCACATGTTGGAGGGGCAGAACTTAAGGACCTAAGAGTAGAGTGAGAGTGCTTGACATAGTTTTGAAAAGGTTTTAGCAGGAAAGCAGTGTGACAAGGGATTTTGTTGAAATAGTTTTGTAAATAAGAGAGTTGTTTAGTAAAATAGCTTTTTGAAAAGAGTTGTGGAATCTAATAAACAACAGACCCAACACAGAACTAAAACGGGTTCTGCAACATTCAAATAACAGCCTTCACACATGGGTAATGGGAATTGGGGACATAAAAAGCATATGCAGTGAGCACATAACAGAAAGAAGTGCACATAGCTACAGAATCAGAAGTATTCTAGAGGGGTTCATGGGATTAGGGTACAACATGAACTTCAGAATTAACACAGAACCAAGTAACTTAAGGTACAAATTGTTTTGCCAAAGAAAGGTTCATACTAAAACCAGTTAAACATAAAATGGAACAGAGTCACATTGAGACATACTACAAAGGGAGGGGGGGTAACATTTCATAAGCACGCTGATCCTAACGGGGGTAGTACATAACTTAACTAGATAGACGAGAAAGCATCTCAACTAGAGGTTGCACAACAAAACCATAGATAGAAACATACTAGAAACAGGATGAAATGAAGTATTAAAGAAACATATTGTTTTTGAAACTTGAATTGAAATCAGAACATACTAGTAAAGAAGATACTAAACATAAAGTGGAGGATAGGAGAGAACAATAATTAGCCTTAGCTCATAGCCGGCTAATTCAAGACAATAGCAAGTAGCAAGGAAAGAAAGCAGAAAGCTTTTAGTGTGAGAGATAGTTTTTTGAACCAATGTGTTCGTGTTTTTTAATGAGAGAGAATATTTATATATAGTTCGAAACTAGGTAGAATAATGGGGACTCAGAATCAATCAATATAAAATCAATGCAAGTACTCCTTGATTAAGGGAGTTAACTTCAAATTGTAAAGACGAATAAGGAAAGAGATCACATAAGACTGGAACATAGCACATAAGGAAATATTTTCAGGCAGAGTAAGTATAGAACAAGCAACTAGGCTAGGTTAGAAAATCTAATTAAGGAAAGTACTTAAGAATCGATTGACAGCATAGTCGACCAAAAAAATAAGGCAAAAAAATATCTTAGAGGTTGAAAATCAGCAGAGAATATCACAAGAGAATAGTGAAGGATATTAATCACAGGGAATCAAGGATTCCAATGGACGATAGTACTGATTTAGGGGAAATTACCATAAATCTCTATGATCAAACGGAACAAACACATAATAGGCAAGAAGAGGCAAAAAAATCAGAAAACCTAATAGCACAGCAGGGTAAAAATCACACAAAATTAGGGATTTGCATAGAACATAGTACTGATTAGAGGAATTAACAGGATAAACATAATATAGGCGGAAGAAGCAAAAATCAGAAACCTTAATGAGCATAATAGGGTAAAATCACAGAAACTCGGGACGTTCATGAGATACAAGCACGCATATAGACTAAACAAACAAATCATCAAATACAGACTCAGAACCCATGATTAAGACCAAGAACTAGGGTTTTCAACATGATAAATCAGATAAAAGGGAAAAACTTATAACCGTTTAAATTTAGTAAGAACCATAAAATAATACCCAAAAAAAAATCGGAGGGAAAGTCACTTTGAAAAGGGGTTAAGAAACCCTAGTTTGAAGATGAAAAGGTATTTTTGCAAAATCGGAGAGATTCTTAAGAAAACAGTAAAGATAACTCAAAATATACTCATATCTGTGGTAGATCTGAAGAGTCAAAAGATGAGTTAGGGTTTCTGAGAGAGATAACCTGGAGAAAAAGAGATTCTGACTTAGAAGCCATGGATCTACCCGGAAAATATAAAGATCTTACTCGGACGGTCAAGGGTGGCCTGAGAACGGCATGAAAAGGCCATGTGTGTGAGTTGAACAACCTATGGTCCCCTTGAGGACCTCAAGGTAGCAAGGATCCGGCATGTGAGGGAGCCATGAAGGCTAGGGATAGTGGTTGAGCCACCATTATTACCGGCAAGCCAACGGCGGGTGAGAAGAGCTTAGGGTTTAGTAGAGAGAGCTTGAGAGAGATGGGAGGATGTAACGGCGGAGCAGAAGAGAGAATGGGAGAATGGGAATGAGGGTTTGGGGGTAGTCTTTTAGGTTAATTATGGTATGGGTGAATCTGGTCCGTTGATCAAAATTGATCAAAGGTCCAGATTAAACAAAAAATTAGGTCGGCGGATTAATAGATTGGGCCTAGGATGTCTGGGCTGATTTAATTAGGTTTGGCGTCTTGTTTAATTAGGCTAGAATTGAAATGAAAGTAGGCTATTTGTTGAATACCCAATTAAATTAATTAGAATAATTTGTAAAAACTAGTTAATAATCACAAAAAATTAATTTCATGCATAGAAAATAATTTAAAATGGTTATTTAGTATTTTAAAATACAGTTGACTAATTTTCAGTCAAAAATAGTATAAAATTATATGCTTGGGCTATAATTGAAAAGTTATTGCAATTATAGCCAAAAGGTACCAATTTGGCTAATTATGAAATAATTTGGTCTTAATAGGACCCAAAATAATAAATTAAATCAAGAGATGCTTTTGAAATCATTTGTAATGCCATTTTATAATTATTTATTGGAAATAAAATGCTGAATAAATTAATAAAAATATAGGAAAATTATGGAAAAATACCAATTGCTATTAATGCATGATTTTGAAGGTATATATGCAATTTTAAATATTTTAGGAAAAAATTGGCTATCAACAGGTGCTACATCAAATGTTCCTAGGAAAAACGTACCGATGGGATATCTCAGTTATCGCAAAAGCTGACGTCATAAGCATGACATCATCGCAAGAGGCTCGAGGGGATCGATGTCAAAATCGTTTCTTATCATTTTATTCTAAGAAATGCAAGGACTATTTATACACGGCAAAAATCAGAGGGCTCGATTTTATGATCACTAGGGCGCCTCAAAGAGACCACACCCGGAAGGCTCGAAGTCTAGCTCAGTGTTCGCCCCCAAGGGTTCATAATGATCGACCTCGAGGCAGTGCAAACCAACGGCTACGACGCGCTAGCGGGAAGTTCCCAAGGCACATGATTAAAGCTGACCTAGCCTACTGGGCTAGTTGAGGCCCGTACAATGGCATTAAATGGCTATGCCAACCTCATGTCTTTTTAATAAATGCATTTTGTACCATGTTAATATTCCCCTCATCTATAAAGGGGACCCTTGTCATTTTGTAAAGAAGCAACATACAACACACTATACTGAATACAAGAACATTCTCTGCGCTCTAACTTAAACATACTCTCTTGGTCTCATTATTTACATTTATTGTTTACATTCATTGTGTTCTATTAATTGTTCATCATATATTGCTCATAAAGAGCCGGCATCGTAGCTCTCATAACTGTTAATCCTATATCCACCGCCCTTAACCGAGCGTCCGACTTCACCTCGAGGCCCCGTATCGCCAGCTCGAGGCCCCGATTCCCAGCCATTCGGTTTGATTATTACATTGTCTACAAGCTATTATCTTAATTTCTAATCCTTTACTTAGCATATATTGCCTAACAACTAGCATACAAATAGATTACATATTTTTAGAACCACAAAAACAAATCTAAATGTTACTACCATTTTCAAGGTAAATAGTTTGGCGCCAACCGTGGGGCTAAAAATAATAGTGATTGTTTTCTTGCTGGTTTGCTACATAACGTAAGTTATCTTTAACACATTTTCTTGTCCAAGATCTTTGATTTCAGGTCAAAATGTCTAACTCAGTAAACACACATGAAAACAACAATCTTGAGGACCATGGAGAAAATGGTGTCGCTGTTCCAGGTGTTGGTGTACCACCACGAAACCCTGAGGATGCACCAGAACCAATTCCCATGGACACGGTCTCGCGCGACGCTCAACACGTCGAAATAAGCTCCCACACCAACAGGAGCATACACCAAGGAGATCGATAAGAAGCTCAAAAAATCTTGGCTTAGGAAGAACAAGGGGTTAGCCTTCACGTTATCTTCGAGATGTTACACGCACAACAGCTGGCAATTGCTCCGCTGCAAAGCCACCAGAAAACTCCCGGCACGGTAGCACCGAAAATGGCTCCCTGAGCCGAGCATGTACTAGAAACATCAAGCAACAACGGGTCGGCAGCCGACCCCGCCATCATAAAGATGCTCGAGGATCTCATAAAGAGGATCGAGTCAGGCGAGAAAAAGATAGAAGACAACGACAAGAAGGTAGTGACCTACAATTCTAGGGTCAATCGAATTCCGGGTGTAACCCCGATCCTGATGGGTGTAGATTCGAAGAAGTTTGTAGAAAATCCATTCCCACAGCAAGCGGCCCAAAAACCCATTCCAAAGAAGTTCAGAATGCCCGACCTTCCTACATCGTTGCTCTGATAACTGTTAATCCTACATCGACCGCCCTTAGCCGGGCATTCGACTTGACCTCGAGGCCCCGATTCCCAGCCATTCGGTTTGATTATTACATTGTCTACAACCTATTATCTTACTTTCTAATCCTTTACTTAGCATCTATTGCCTAATAACTAGCATAAAAATAGATCACATATTTTTAGAACCACAAAATCAAATCTAATTGTTACTATCATTTTCATGGTAAACACTATCGTTAACACCGGCTCGCGACTCAACAATCAGAACTATGTCATCGGCGAATAGCATGCGCCATGGCCACAAAATCAAATCTTATTGTTACTACCATTTTTAAGGTAATCACAACTTTAAGTTCTTTAGAAATGAGGACTTTAAACACAGTATATTTCTTTCCAATAAATCTAGTAAAATGATTGGCAAGTGAAGCGCAAGTTAAAATCATAAACAAGTAACACACCGTTTATTCTTGAAATACCTTTTCCCACAAAGAGGAAATACACAATTTCAACTCATTAATATGTAAGAGCTCAAAACATGTTGGGAATACTTACAAGGTATATCATTACTTAAAACAACCACATTTGGTCATGACTGTGTACATAAGCTTTTAGGCAAATCTATTTTCAAGTTAAAGCACTTGAATCAAGGCTCATTTCATAACCTTTCTCACATCATTCATTTCATTTCATCGGCACCGTTGGTCACAAGTATAACTTTCTTTGTTTGCACGTTGGCCACACTTTATATCCTCAATTCACTTATTTCGCTTCCAAACATCTTTATATTTTATCAACAACAAGACATTACCAATCAATACTTTAGGCACACATATGAGAAATTAAGAGTCTTAAGCATATTGAGATTTTGTCACACAATTTTACATCATATCCTTCATTTTAAACATGACTCAAAGACATAGCATTTTAATACACGTATCCTTCTGAACACATTCCAAAAGATAATATAATGCGATAGGAACATTCGAACACGTTTTGGATACATAATTTTCGACACTTTGCTTATTCGGAATAGACAATACTATAATGAAAAACTCGGGACACACATAAACTACATGAACACCGTTGGATTCAATTCTAGGAGAGAAGTTTAGCCAACATACCTCAATTGAGCTTCCATGAACTCTAAAATATTCCAAAATTCTTAGCAACTTCGATCTATTTTAGAAATATAACAAATTGAATGAAAATCAAGAAGATGATCATGGTTCTAGCTCATTTGAGCATTTTATCAAACATTAGGCGTGCATTAAGGTTTCTCCTTTTATGGAGGATTTCATCATCCCACCACCCATTCTCTACCATTTTAGCTCAACAATCTTCCGACATCCTTTGATAACACATTCTTGCAAAATAAACAACTCCCATACCCAAGAATCATCTTGCTAATTACCTATCTTTACATAAAATTCAAAATTAAGGGCTAGGGTATAGAATCTTACATCTAGGATGAAGACCTAGTGAATTTTCCTTGTTAACCTTCCAATATTTGAGCAAGAATTGAAGAAAAATTTGTTGAAGAACTTTCACACTAGGGCACTCTCACACCCTCAAAATTTTAGATTTTAGCTCAAGAAAAATTTGTTGAAGAACTTTCACACTAGTGGATATACAGCTTATATGTGGTATTTGATCGGTTTAGGTTATTTAGACTCTTTCCATGCTTTAATTGAATTGTCACAACATGTTATAACTCTCATTGTTAATGAACTCTTACATGTTAATCTACCCTTGCTTTATTTGACATTGTTAACACTTGTTTTACCTCTTACTTGTTGGTTTGCCCTTATATGCGTAATTGAAGCTATTGCCTTCATTATTGCCTTGTTACATCTTTAATTATTGAGTTACTTGTATTTTTAGTTGTTATATCGTGAAATATCTCCTTGTTAAGTTATTGGTGTTGAAGTTGTGAAAGCCTTTATCACGTTGAGGTGAAGTTGTTCATTGTTGGGATACCTTTCTTATGGAATAATTTACATTTATTTTGTTATTTTTGAGATTCTTGTTATCATTGTGGTTGATATATGTGCTATTTGTTGTGGAAACATCGATATTGTTGATTCTTTAGGCTATTTGTGGCATTTCGGCACTTGAGGTGCGAGTTGTGATTATGTTGTGATATGGATACGCATGCCATGGTATAAGGCTAGGGGTTGATACAGATGCGGTGAGATAAGATGGGCTTTATACGCGTGTTGCTAGTACGGGAAGTACATGAAGCCACGCGGTGTGATAAGGTGGGCGAAAACGTGGGTAGCTATTTTGGAAAAAAATGATTTTCAAAGCTAAATATAAGGCTCCCCGTGATGATATAAGGAAAGATTGTGATTGAAATTGTGAAAAGTGAATATGAAGCAGTACCTCATTTGTGTATATTATTGTACATTCTATATTAGGACAACTTGTTGATTGAATTGGTTATTATTTTTGAACCACGTTTGGGTTATTCGTGTTATCTTGTCGTTGGAACGATTGTGATTTCTTGTGTAAGTCATGCATTCTGCGTGATTTATTGTGTTGCTTTAACATGCCAACCTTTGCCTCCGTTATAATTTGGTGAATTGACTGTCAATGTGCATTTAATTGCGTGGAGTCACTATATCGTATCCTATTGAATTGTTGGTAACGTAATGGTCCACATAAAAGTATCCTTTACATTCCTTATTCTATGTATCTATTAATATAGAACTCGTTATCTCTTTCGGCGCCTTATCATTTTAAATGGCTAACGTACTTTCACTATAATTGGATTCTCAAATTTTACTCATCACCCTGCTTGATGTTTACCTTACTTAGAATTGTTATCGTGTTTTCCTTTTAACGTGTTCTATATTTAATTCGTTAATTAAATAAATGTTTTACTTTTTAAAATATGATATATTTACTCAATTTTATTGATTTCTAAACTAAAAAATTGTATATTACTATACTTTACTTGACTTCTAAAAATAAGATCACTATTTCATTTGATGCCTTACTTTATTTATGATTCATATAATGCTTTATGGTATTGAAATATATCTCTCGATCATCTTCATTGATCATTGTCACGGTTGAAATGTACATGGTAGCACGTGGGCTTTGCCATGCGAAGATGATTGTTATAGTGGGCACAAGGTTCTGTACGTGTAAGATTTGGAATTAAGGTCCATGCTTTGTTATTTACGAGGTGTGGTGCTTCCGAAAAATTCTTGTTGTAAGTGCATGTGTTGGGGACGATTTGATTATTCTAGTTGTCATTTGTTTTTCCTTTTTTGGGTTCATTTATATCTCATCGGCGTTATGTTTATGTTGCTTTTTTATTACCCATTTACTACTTGCTGCCATTTGTGTTTCTATTATTTCACTATTAGTTGGATATCTATAATCTTTCCGCTGTTGGCCTTACATTGATGTCCTTTCCATTGTTAGCTTTATGTTTATCTTGAACAGGTTTCTATGCATGTCTAATAGGTGTCTTGACCTAGCCTTGTCACTACTCTACCGAGGTTAGGATTGATACTTACTAGGTACCATTATGGTGTACTTATGATACCATTGTGGTGTACTTATAATAAGTACAGTTGCGGTGCACTTATGATATCACGTAGAATGCATGACTCACACAAGAAACCGCATTCGTTCCAACGCCAAGATAACATGAATAACCCAAACAAGGTTCACAAACTAGGTACTGCCTCATATTTGTATTTCAAAACAGTATTATATTTAGAAATTCTAGTGTATTTCAGTAGTGCTTATGACTATGTACTGCCAGTTTTGGGAAATGTATAACTATTGGCTGTTGCAGTTATGTATGTCATTTACTGTTTTATGATTTAATGATTAAATAGTTTAATTATATTATTAACTCAGCATGTGTTAGGCTTACCTAGTATTAGAGACTAGGTGCCATCGCAACATCCTATGGTGTGAATTTGGGGTCGTAACATTATTGATTTAGTAAGAAACCTTTTGATGAAGCCTTTGTCCAGTGTTCTACTGAAGTATGTAGTTAGATGACTTAGATTAGCATTGGGGTAAATTTTATGATAAGTTGTCGATGTCTAAATCTCATTTGATCAGTCATGTTCAAAGATAGTGATCTTCAATGGGATTATATATGTCGCTACATGCAAATGATTAAAAGTTATATTCTGAACTTTAAAAACCCTTTGAAGAGTTCCTGAGATCCCATGACCATATTCGGTAACATTGTTCTGTTCCATGTTCCTTTATGTGATTGATTTGTTGAGAGTAATAGAAATCTGAAGTTAAGTAAACTATGTCTATTGTCCTGCTCATGATATGATTGTATACGGTCAAAATGGAGAGCTCCATTTTGGAGACTTGTTTACATTCCGAGCCCGGGTTCGGGGAACTCGAGGTGAGAGTCAAGCCAGGCCCGGGTAAGCACACCTCGAGGAAGCAGATCAAAGGACTGGCACGACCTATATCAAGGGCAGCACAATCTCGAAGAGAAAGAGCGGGAATTTTCAAGAACACGTGGGTCAGGACTTAAAATATAGGATAAGATTTGTACGAAATAGTATAAGTCCGTACTGGGTTGTTATTCAGCTGTACCAATAGGATTCTTTATCATAATTGGAAATGTACCATATCAGGATTTTCCCGTCCTATATAAAGGAGACCCCAATCGTTGGTAAGGACACATTATTCACTGGAATAAAACATTCTACTCTGCTTACCTTGTTTAACGTGCTCAATAATTTTTCTTCAGCTTTATTGTCTTTACTTTATTGTTCTTAGCTGACCTCGATGTCCTTGGGATAATCAAGCTCGAGGCCCCTATTGCTCCAACAATACTAATTTGGTTCAGCAATTCTTCTTACTTAATCTTAATATTACTTGTATATTCACTAGTAATGGAATATATCACATATCTTTAAAACCACAAATTATCTTTAATTATCACTCGCATTTTTAGAGGTAAACAGTTTGGCGCCCACCGTGGGGCTAAAGATAATAGTGATTATTTTAGTGCTAGTTTTCTGTTAACACACGTTATCCTTCACACTTTTTCTTGTCAAAGATTTTTTGATTTCAAGCCAAAATATGTCTAGCACACAAACGCACCAGCTCATGACAGCGAGGGACTCGGAGAAAATAGCGGTATAGGGGTCGGTGTACCACCCATAAACCCTGGGGGAGTGCCAAACGTGGAGCCAGTTGATATCAGTTCGCACAACGCTCTAAACACGGACGCAGGCAAAGACCTCGTATGGAATGCACACAGGGAAGCCCGAGCCGGAGGCCAGGAAACACGAGGATTAGAAGAAGGAGGAGTCAACCTCCAAGTGATACTCGAGATGCTGCAAGCTCAGCAAGTCGCCATCGGTCAACTTCAGAGTCAGAAAGAACTCCTAACACCGCCGAACCAGTAAGCGCTCGACATGAACTAGTGCTAGAAAGGCCTGATGGAAGTGGCTCGGGGGCTGACCCCACAATCATGAAAATGCTCGAGGAGCTGACTAAAAGGATCGAGTCAGGAGATAAGAAGATAGAAGACAACGATAAAAAGGTGGAAACTTATAACTCCTAGTTAAACCAGATACCGGGAGCACCTATAGTTTTGAAAGGCCTAGATGCTAAAAAATTCGTACAAAAATCTTCCCCCCCCCCTCCCCCCAAGTGCAGCTCCGATGCCCATTCCCAAGAAGTTTCGCATGCCCGATATATCGAAATACAATGGAACAACTGACCCTAATGAACATATACTTCATACACTTGGAAAGACTTGAATGGAGATTAAATCGAGTCAGTATTACTGAAAAAGTTTGGGGAAACATTATCAAAAGGAACTATGATCTGGTATCACAACTTAGCTCCTAACTCTATTGATTCTTTTGTTGTCCTGGCGGACGCCTTCGTTAAAGCACACGTCGGGGCCATAAAGGTGGCCACAAGAAAATCAGACATTTTCAAAATGAAACAAAGGGATGACGAGATGCTGAGGGAGTTCGTGTCCCGATTTCAGATGGAAAGGATGGAATTACCACCGGTCTCCGATGACTGAGAAGTTCAAGACTTTATGCAAGATTTTAATGAAAGAAGCTTGATTGCATCTCGACAGCTAAAGCAGAACTTGATTGAATATATCGTTATCAGTAAAAAATTAGGGTCGAGGGCACCAGCTGGGAGCCCCTTCTGAATCAGTTCATCCTAACAGATTCGCAGCCAAACCCCCGAGGGACACGGACCGGGGATCAAGGTTCAACAAAGAACAATATCAACCGTACGTTGAAGATCGAAGGAACATTTCAAGGCATAAAATACCCCGGAATTATCGAAGAGCAGATCGAGGCCAAAGTTCCCGGGGACTCGTGAGCAAAACCGGGTTTGATGGGTGATCGGGACCGAAGGAGACACCCATATTATCATAATACAACTTCAGTATCAACGCCTCGGGTGTCGTCTCGGCAATTGGCAAAATTAGAGATGCTAGATGGCACCAGCCTATACAGACCGATCCTTCTCAGAGGAACCCCAACTTAATGTGTAAGTATCATCATACTCACGGGCATAAGATCGAGGATTGCAGGCAGCTAAGAGAGGAAGTAGCCCGATTGTTTAACGAGGGGCACCTTCGTGAATTTCTCAGCGACCGGGCCAAGAATCATTTACGAGAAAGAGATGCAAACAGGAATAATAAACCCGAAGAACCTCAACATGTCATTCACATGATCATCGGTGGAGTCGATGTCCCACACAGACCTATATTCAAAAGTACCAAAGTATCCGTCACAAAGGAAAAATAGACTCAAAAGTATGTACCCAAGGATGCTCTATCGTTATGTGACGAGGAAGCAGAGGACGTATCCCAACCTCACAATGACGCCCGGGTAATCTCTATCCTTTTAAATAAAATTCAGGTTGAACGTGTTTTGGTTGATCCAGGTGACTCTGCGAACATAATCGGATCGAGGGTCGTGAAACAACTCGGCCTGCAAAATCATATTGTACTTGCGTCCCGGGTGCGAACGGCTTCAACATGGCAAGTGCAACCACAAAGGGAGAAATTATCTTGCCAGTAAACGTAGCCGGAACAATACAAGACACCAGGTTCCATGTCATCGAAGGTGACATGAAGAATAATGCACTCCTCAGGGGGCCATGGATACACAACATAAGGGCAGTGCCTCTGACTCTCCATTGGATGATGAAGTTCCCGACAGGGGAAGTAGTGAAAATAGTCCACGGAGAACAACACGCTGCAAAAGAGATGTTTGCAATCGAGGAAGTGGTACTGATACCGGAACCCTTGACCTCGAAGAAGTCGAGCCTCAAAGGTAAACAGGTAGCTAAGTAGCAATCACAACTCCAAGCCTAGACGGAACAGGATAACAGGCAACCAAAGGTGAAGAAGGGAACTCCCTAGCTCCCCGAACCTTCGTTGTTCCCAAGAAGCCCGATGCTACCAAGTCAATTTCTCGAAAGAAAGGTACACCTGGGAACGGGATTAAACCTTGAACTCAGGAAAAAGCTCATTTAGTTTCTTATTTATAATATGGATTGCATTGTTTGGCCCATTTAGATATGATAGGGATTACTCCGGAAACCACCACACGTAGGCGGAGCAACAGTCCAGGTTTAAACCAGTTAAACAAAAGGGAGGCCCTTTGTTCGAAAAACCTCGTATCAACATCCAGTGGACCGAATATTCGAAGAACAAACAGGTAGAATAACGAAAGCCTTTACTGACGATATGACGGGTTAGGCCCCTGTGCACAGAGGACCATTTTATTTAATTTGCAGGAAACAATCAACATTTTGGGGTGATGCGGCACGAAGCTCAGCACAGAGAAACGTACCTTCGGAGTTGGCACGGGTAAGTTTCTCGGCTTCATGGTGTCAAATTGGGGCATCTGAATGATCCCCGACCAAGTCAAGATTCTCGAAGATATCACGATCGCGGATAGCATGATAGGGCCGCATTAAGCCCTCGGAGTCATTTGGTAAAGGATCTTACAAGCTCGGCATGATGGAAGCTCTCAAAGGCTCGTGATCTCGAAGACACCCCTTCTTACACAAAGGCCTTAGGTTTTAAAGCATGCGTTGCACTATTTTTCCCTTGGCTCGGATTTTGTCCCAAATGGGTTTTACCGGCAAGGTTTCTAACGAGGCAACACTTATATGCTACCTAAGGAATATTCAACAAGTGTTCAAGGCTTCTTTCTAATCAACCTCGAATGCTGGGGGACATCACCCTCGGAAGTTATATTTTCAAGAAAATACTTCATGCCTAAGAGAACTTCGGAACGAAAACTTTGTAATGGGCCAAACGGTCAGATGAACCGTGTCCATATAGTAGTCAAGCCTCAACAACAAAGCATGAACACGTGTATTAATTTTTTTTTAATATAAAAAACACTTGGTGTTTCAAAGAAGTCTACTATTACATGAACTCTACATCCTACGGGAAACGGCTTAAGAGCCAAAGCATAGAAGCACCCCGAATACTCAGGGACTGCCATCGACAGTCAGTACACCCGAGTCGTAAAAAAAATTGGATTAATAAGACCTCAAAAGAAGCAACCCCTCTAAACAAAGGCCAAGGCTAATGCACTCAGGGACTAACTTCTCGATCAAATTCGGAAAATTATTGGGAAACAAGTCCAAGTGACATACACGAAGGCTACGGCCATACTAAAGACTACGATCATATACAGGCTACAGCCATACTAAAGACTACGTTCATATAAAGGCAACATCCAAATAATGCGGCTCGGAGACTGTCATGACCCGAGTTCGCCCTCCCCGAACAGTCGTGACGACACCTAGTCTCTATGGCTAGGTAAGCCTAACAAATGCAGAAAAAGAAGCAAATTGCGGAAAGAAACTAATAAAAACCAAATAACAAAATATAACAGTGTTTAAGATGCCGCCCGTCATATAACAGTACAAGATTTCCAACTTATCACTCCCAATACCCGGAATCCCATGAATAACAAGATAAGACTGAGTGGAAGTACCTGGATCTGCACACGCAAAAACATGCGCAGGAAAGGGCATGAGTACACCACGGCGGTGCCCAGTAAGTGCCTAGCCTAACCTCGATCGAGTAGTGACGAGGAAGGTCAGGGCCCTACCGGTTATATACAATAATATATAAGGAAGATGAGCAGTAGTAAAGAAATACAAATAATAAGAGAAACAACAACCACAACCAAGGCAAATAATCACAGAAGGTATACAACTCAACTTAGAGATAATAATCGGGGGTCTACCAGGATCCCGTCCTGTATCCCCAAAAATAAATAATTAGTGAATCTCCCGGGTGCTTTCCCATAGTCCATATCGCTGTGCAGGGGGGATCTACCGGAATACCCCATCCGTAGTCCCAAAAGTAAATAATTGGTAGATCTCCTGGGTGTTCTCCCGTAGTCCATATCAATGTGCAGGGAGATCTACCGGAATACCGCATCCGTAGTCCCAAATAAACAGACAAGGGGGATCTACTGGGAACCGCCCGTTGTCCCAATGTAAACACGCAGCAACAACACAAGAATAATCAAATCCATTCAATTTAATATCAAAATAGATAGATAATTCAAACCTAGCATGCCGCACAGAGTTCAGATAAGGTAGTTTGAGCAAGTAGACAATTTTGTCATTTAGGCATGCTTTCCTAAGCTAACAATAAGCTCAAAGTTCAAGTAGTGTAAATAGTGAAGTAAAATATAAAATATAGATACTTAAATGGAAAACAGGATTTTAAACAATCACCACAAGTACGCGCTCGTCACCTCGCCTATAAGGCATTTCAGATATCATAGTACCAAATCCTAAGGGGAGTTCCCCCACACGAGGTTAGACAAGCCACTTACCTCGAACCAGCTCAATCAAATCGATACCACGTTCCTGCCAAGAGTATCCGACTCCAAATTGCCCAAATCTATTCAAATTTATTGCACATGTAAATGACACTTCAAGTAACTTATTCAACTAATTAATTCTAAGCTAATACGCGAAATTAGGAAAAAAAAGACCAAAATGCCCCTCTGGCCCACGTCTCAAAATCGGTTAAAATTTACGAATTCGGGATCCTCACACTCTCACGAGTTTAGTCATACTGAAAAAACAAAATGGGACCTCAAATGGTCCCTCAAATCACCACTCAAAGCTCTCCAATTAACCAAGCCCTAACCCCCAATTTACCACTGATTTTCCTTCAAATTTCATGCTTACAATGATAAAAATCACCATAATAACAAGCTAAAGGACCAAAGGCCTTACCTCAATGAATCCCTCTGAAAATCTCCCTTGAAAATGCTTTCCAAAGCTTCTTCCCATTAAAATATTATGAAAAATAACCCAAATTCGTGAAGGAAATATTTTTATACTTTCCGACCCAGGTTTTTTGCAGCTGTGGTCCTTTTCCGCTTTTGCGCTACCGCTTCTGCGGTTTTTACTTAAGTCCCCTCCTACGCACCTGCGACCCAGACTCCGCATTCGCGGTCACGTAGGTGCAGCACAGCTCCCGCTTCTGCGGCCATCGCACCTGCGGGCCCCCTAACCGCAGGTACGGTTATGACAGAATAACTCAGCATCTTCAGCTGCAAATTCCCAACTCTAAACTTCCCGTTAGCCATCCAAAATCAACCCGAGGCCCCCGAGACCTCAACCAAAAGCACGAACAAGTCATATACTATCACGACCCAAATCAGAGGGCCTCCAACGGGCACCCGCTGCCTTACCCAACCGAGTACCAACGTAATGTATCTTTCTTATCATATCAAAAAGGGTAAATGGGTCGGAAGGGCCATCATAATATAACCAGAATAAAACATAAGAGAATATTTGACATATGACGTCCCGAGATGTAATGCAAACTTATACATGGGACGTATGGTCCTATAAGACCCAAAATGAACACTCGTACACTAAACATAGGCCGACAAGGCCATACAATCTTTCATATATATGACATCTATCTACAAGCCTCTAAGAGTACATACACATCATAAAGGTCGGGACAGGGCCCGCCATACCAATCAATACATTTCCAAATCATACTGACCAAATAGGAAACTCCGGAGCAAGTGGAGTGCACCAACATCTTTCGCTGAGCTGATAGCCTACTAGGAGGAATGTCAACCTGTCTATCGGGACCTACGGGCATGAAACACAGCGTCCCCAGGCAAAAGGGACGTCAGTACGAATAAAGTATCGAGTATGTAACATAGGAAAACATAAACAAGAACAGTAATGTAAAGAGAGCTAGAGGAGATACAACCTGTAACATCTGAGTGCCTCTGGGGTCTACTGACATGAAATGCACAATACATATATATACATAAACTTTTAAAACACACGCCTCTGTGGGCATCATCATCATCATATTGTACCCGCCCTCAAAGAGGACTCGGTAAAAAACGTACCCGGCCATCATAAGGCTCGGTAGAATCGTACCTGGCCACGTGGAGCTCGGTAAACCCAACTGATCAGTGGTTGCAAAATAGGTGCCGTATCCGGCTGACCATAGCGCAACTCAGTAGAGTAAGATAGATACAATATATAATGCATGCTAGACTCATGGAATCACGTTCTAAACCTTTCGGTGTGACTTAAGGTCGTTGCACCTTCGATTAACATTATGGACATCCATACCTTCAATATGAACCTTAGTAGGATTCAAGGACCACACACACTTTCTTAGAATAACTTTATAAGGAAAGAACAACATGGACAACCTTAGTTGCTAGGAGTAGATCCGTTATGAAATAGCATATTCATTTCAATTTAGATCATGTCAAAAGAAAGAATGAAGTGCCTTAAAATACCTTAAACCCGTTGAGTACTTAATACCTTGCAAGCAACCCTTCAAAGAAGTCAACTCAATCTATTATTGTATAAGGAGATTCACAATTAGTGATGAGCGAAGGCTAAGTCTGTAACTTAAGCTAGAAACTCATTTACGTAAATTCGAGCAGCATCTCCCCTGTAACAAGGGCCTCCTCCAATACCATATACCAACAACAACAACTAGAGAAATTCATCAACGTATAAATATCAATAACAAGACACCATATAATAACAGCAAGTCACAACAACTTCACGACGAGCGGCAAACTTCGATTGGAATCCGTATAACCCATATCACCCCTTATAGACTTCTTACATTAACTTAACAATATCATTAACATGATAATGAAGTCATTCATCAATGATTCCATCCTTATACCATATATTTATAACAAAGGAAATAATCCACAACTCCAACTATCTTCAATTAGTAACATTATTCACTAGTTCATGTCTACTCCATCCAATCAACTTAATCAACATCAAGATAACCTCAAGCACATGCAAGAACACAACTCACATACCTCCTACAGTAACTTCAAGTCAAAATCTAAGTTATATTTCAACAACCCTCCATGGCAATACAACACCATAGAAGTGACTTAAGCTAATCCAAGTACTATCTTGTAGTTTATCATCCTAACAACTAAACCAACATACAAGCAAGCTTAAGCATAATTAATAGGCTGTTATACTCACCTTAGCCAGTAGGAACAACTTGGAATTTCAGCAAAAAAGAGCCAACAATAATCCTCAATAACAATACAACCTCAAAGATGTGTTGTTCTTCACTAGAACTAAGTTTTGATGTTGAAAAATGGTGTAATAACTTTGGAATCACTTCAATCCCTTGTGGTATCTGTTTAGAAGGGTTAGGAGAAGTTTGGAGAGTAATTTGAGTTGAAAAAGAGTTAAAAATAGGCGTCCAAATCATTTATAAAGTGAACTAGGTCGACCACCACCTATGTGGGTCCCATTGGGAGCTGCTTGCGCGTTCTCGCGAAAATGCGAATATCTCTCTACTCTGATGTCGTATCGATGAGCGATTTAATGTGTTAGATACTAGACTCGTAGATATTCAATTTGGTAGATATATCACCCCATAATTCAAAGTATATTTGGAGAAAAGCTCAGCTACATTTGACCTAATATTCAGCACATTTATGAATGTAACTTGTGATGACCTTTGCCAACTTTTGTTCTACAACTTGCCTGCCTTCAAAACGTAGAAAATGACTATAATATGACTAAAATAACTCATAGAATAACCTCCTTATAATGTTAATAACCCTATTCTCACCCCAAAGTACATATTATAATGTTGCAAACTTGTCGACTTTCAACGAAACTTATTGTCTTCAATTGGTTTAGCTTCTAAGCTTTCCAACCCTCTTGGTACTCGTTATTCATGATCTTAAATATTTGTAACCTCCAAGGTAACATGATTAACTTACTTTATTTTCTTCTAAATATAATCTTATTTTTGAGCTTACATCAATTGACTTACGATGTACTCTCACGTGCGAGAAAAATGGGGTGTAACATCATTCCCTCCTTTGGAACATTCGTCCTCGAATGTTGATTGATGCACTTATCCTTCTCTCAAGCAATAACTCTTACGAATACTTTTATATTGTCTTTGCCATCTAGGGAACTATTCGGTGAATAAATCCAAAGTCTAGGGCATTTCTCACTTCAGGCATCTTTATCACACCACGACTTGTGGTCGAAATTCTTCCAATCTGGTAACTGTTTCTACCTTCTTTCATGCAGCCTGTACGATTCTGACCTTGTATGTGCGCCTATGCGAATCTTCTTTCCTTTTTCCCCCCATCTTTTATCCAATCTCCAGGCCTTACTTTGTCAACATATATAGTACTATGACAAGCTGTCCCTCTTGGCATCTATAAGTGTACTAAAGTTCTTCACTCGGTACTTTGTCGAACTTACGACTTTTGCTATATCTTGTTTTGTAGCCTCAGTTATCTATGCTTATGGATTTACTACCACTAGGTAGATCATACTATACCATAACTCTTACTTCGGTTTATTATTATCGAGGTCTGTCACCCAACTCCAAGTTACTCTCTCGCCGCTTATCTTGTATGTATAAATCTATGTACATTAATACTTCCTCTTTATTGTTCATCTTAAGAATGACAACCTGTTCTCCTCTCATACTTTTTAACTTTATTCATCCATGATTGATCCAGCTTAATGTTGATCTTAATCTACCGCTTATAACTTGAAACCTCTTACGTAATACATTGTCACTGGGGTTACGTCTCATCGGGGAACATCTTAAGTGATTTTCTCGATCCACTTAGGGACGATGCTATACTTAAATAACCGTATTTCATAACATCCCAACATGATTCATCTTATGGGGGTATTCTAATCCTGTGTAATTAATGAAATCCATTCTCTTTCAATCATTACTCAATAAAAGGCCTAAACGTTATTCTCTTATCAATCACCACTACACTCTTATTCTACTACCAGGGAAGCATTTCATCTCTTCTAATTGCTCCTAGTCTTAGACACCACCGAGTTTGTTCAGGCTCTACTAAGCTTTTTATAACATACGGAAACCATCAGCTCTCTTATTTGATGGGCATAATTCCGAGGTCTTACCTATTCTTGTCACCTTTAACTAACTTTTTCTTATCCTTACTCCCATATACCTAAAACCTTGTCACTCTACCACACTTTAGCTTGTGACCTACACATATTTATTCTACTCACGACCTTCCTTTAACTTTCTAGCACCATAGATTTCCTTTTGTGCCTTCTCAGTTGTCTTTAAATGTAAGCAATTACTTTTCCTAGTCATTCTGCGACTTGTTGTATGAATACTTGGCTTGTCTTATTGCCCACGAATACTGTAATTTCCTGTACTTCATATGATCTCAAACATCACCTTTGATTTTTTATTCCCATTCATTAGCCACGATAGGTGCCACTTTCTTATGCAGTGTATACAATACTGTAGTGAGAGTGTTCTTACAAGATCATTATTTTTAGTTCACTATGCTTAGTTTGAAGCCTTTTTCCTTTTTCCTCAGCTAGTCTTTCGTTATATTACTTAAGGGAGATCCTCTGACTCCTATAAAGCTGCGAGCTGATTACGTGGTATACTCGAAGGAATTTTTGATGTTCTTACTTGCCTATTATTATCCCTAGTTACCTACCTCCGCGCCCTTATGCTCGTAGAGTTGCTTCTAAACTGAAATTTTGGCTATCTACTTGGTGGCACTTTCTTTTATCTCTGTAACACTTCTACGGCACTTTTAACTACCCCAAATCCTATCCAAATATTTCTCAAGGATCACGATGTCATTATATCTACGAGATCGAATTCACTATGTTGGGGTTCACTACGTTTACCTTGCACAATCTGCATGATTTGTCTGTATCCCCTTGTCTAGCCATAACTATACTCTTCTCGAATAGACTACTAACTACTTGTTGGTCCATTCTCATATCTATATTCCACGTAATCTCTCTTGGGTTATTTTTTTTGTCTTAACTTACTGCTCGTACTGGCTCCTTATGTATCAAGTGTTCATTCGCACTTATTTATCAATAACATCTGGTGTGGGAACCCTTACTGCCTCTCCCCGGTGGCGTGCTTGCATAATGTTTTGGAGTCATAACATATCCGTAGGGTCTGAATAAATGCAATCTCATTCCTTTCGCCTTTCTACCACATTCTTCCTTTATTATTATGTAGTTACTTGAACCAATAACTCCGACTTAATACCATATCACACCATCTTCCCCCCTTTAGGAGAGTACTAAGACTTAGTGCTATGAAGATCTACCTATAGATGTTTTACCTCTTCATCGTTGGCGTCTTTTCACATCATTAATGACCCTTACTCGCCTTATGGTAACCCTTATGTACCAGGGATAACTGAATTTCTTACGCACGAAGGTGACACCTGGTGTAACTGGACCACTGATCAGAGTGCTTGCTTTAGGGAAGCGTCTTCCTAAATGACCTTTAAAGATAGATCTCTGAAATTCTCACGATGCCGACTATTACAAATTCCTTTGATCCCTAATTCATGTTTGATCTTTTTATCTTGTTTTCTATCCCATACTAAATTCTATTACTACGGGGGGTCTAATTTTTCCTTCCTGTAATCACTCTGAGTCACCAACTCAATTCTCGAATGAGGATATAGCCTTTGGCCTATACTCTTTTATTGTCTCAAGGCCTGTCACCTCTTGTCTTTTCCTTCACTTGACTATAGACTCTGTCATTCTGTCATACTTGATTTACCGTTTTCATCCATTTATCACATCTTACTCATAATGCTTCAATTACTCTCTTCTTATTCCCCGGCTAATATTACTGTCTATCACTTTATTATGAAAGCTTCACCAAAATATTATTTCACTTTTAGCTCCCCTTGCTTCATCTCGCTGGCTATTCGGGATGCCTAACTTCCTCTCTCTCTTTTTTTTTATCAGGGGCGGGAGTCATACTAAGGTAAATATTTATCCATTCTAGGATTCTAGTGCCTATCTTCTAAATTTTCTGAACATTCTAGTTTTGATATCTGGCTGTACTATTCTAGAGTGCACCATCAGGGTGTCTCACAAGGAGAACTATTACCAAGATTGCAATATCCTTCGGAAATGTGAGCTAATGATAACAATCCATCCACAATTTTGGGATACTCTAACCCCAACTAGATCCTGATATCCCGTCCTTCTCTTAAACTATATATGTTAGCTCCCATAGGGCATAACTGAGATGGGTGTTGCCCAATTATATATATCTTTGTTACTGTTGAAAGGAACTCAAAATGCTTATACTTCTCTGCCTGAATTGTAAATACTGATAATCTTCGCTAACTTGGACGTCGTATCCTTTTATAATGAATAAAATGGAATTTAGGAGTTTGAATTCTTACAACTGAGTTCTACAACACAATCTAGAGTAAGAAGAAAGAGTGACAGCCCTAAATACCCTGTACCCTCCTGCTTATAAGTGTGGTGCACAACACACCCATAAACAAGACTCTACTAGACACGGCTTGTAGACTCCCTAAGAAAGAACTGCTCTGATACCACTTTTGTCACGACCCAAATCGGAGGGCCGCAACGGGCACCCGCTGCTTTACCCAACCGAGTACCAATGTAACGTATCTTTCTTATCATACCATCAAGGGTAAATGGGCCGGAAGGGCCATCATGATATAACCAGAATAAAACATAAGGGAATACTTGACATATGACGACCCAAGATGTAATACCAACTTATACATGGGACATATGGTCCTATAAGACCAAAAAAGAACACTTGTACACTAAACATAGGCCGACAAGGCCATATAATCTTCCATACACATGACATCTATCTACAAGCCTCTAAGAGTACATACATATCATAAAGGTCGGGACAGGCCCCACCATACCAATCAATACATGTCCAAATCATATTGACCAAATAGGTTACTCCGGAGCAAGTGGAGTGCACCAACACCTTCCGCTGAGCTGATAGCCTACTAGGATGAATGTCAACCTGTCTATCGGGACCTGCAGGTATGAAATGCAGCGTCCCAGGCAAAAGGGACGTCAGTACGAATAAAATACCGAGTATGTAAGGCAGGAAAGCATAAACAAGAACAATAATGTAAAGAGAGATAGAAGAGATACAACATGTAACATCTGAGTGCCTCTGGGGGCTACTCACATGAAATGCATACTACATATATATACATAAACTTTTAAAACACACGCCTCTGTGGGCATCATCATCATCATATTGTACCCGACCTCAAAGAGGACTTGGTAAAAAACGTACCCGACCATCATAAGGCTCGGTAGAATCGTACCCGGCCACATGGAGCTCGGTAAACCCAATTGATCAGTGTTTATACAATAGGTGCCGTACCCGGCCGACTATAGCGCGACTCGATAGAGTACAATAGATACTATATATAATGCATGCTAGACTCATGGAATCACGTTCTAAGCCTTTCAGTGTGACATAAGGTCGTTGCACCTTCGATTAACATCCATACCCTCAATATGAACCTCAGTAAGATTCAAGGATCATACACACTCTCTTAGAATAACTTTATATCGAAAGAACAACATGGACAACCTTAGTTGCTAGGAGTAGATCCGTTATGAAATAGCGTATTCATTTCACTTTAAATCATGCCAAAAGAAAGAAGGAAGTGCCTTAACATACCTTAAACCCGTTGAGCCCTTAATACCTTGCAAGCAACTCTTCAAACAAGTGACCTCAATCTATCATAATATAAGGAGATTCAAAATCAGTGATGAGCAAAGGCTAAGTCTGTAACTTACGCTAGTAGATCATTTCCGTAAATTCGGGCAGCATCTCCCCTATAACAAGGGCCTCCTCCAATACCATATAACAACAACAACAACCCGAGAAATTCATCAACATATAAATATCAATAACAAGACACCATATAACAACAGCAAGTCACAACAACTTCACTACGAGCGGCAAGCTCCGATTGGAATCCGTATAACCCATATCACCTCTTATAGACTTCTTACATTAACTTAACATTATCATTAACATGATAATGAAGTCACTCATCAATGTTCAATCCTTATACCATATATTTATAACAAAGGAAACAATCCACAACTCAAACTATCTTCAATTAGTAACTTTATTCACTAGTTCATGTCTACTCAATCCATTTAACTTAATCAACATCAAGATAACCTTAAGCACATACAAGAACACAACCCACATACCTCCTACAGTAACTTCAAGTCGAAATTCAAGTTATATTCATGTCACAACAACCCTCAATGGCAATACAACACCATAGAAGTGACTTAAGCTAATCCAAGTACTATCTTGTAGTTTATCATCCTAACAACTAATCCAACATACAAGCAATCTTAAGCACAATTAGTAGGATGTTATACTCACATTAGCCAGTAGCAACAACTTGGAATTTCAGCAAAACACAGCCCACAATAATCCTCAATAACAACACAACCTCAAAGAGGTGTTGTTCTTCACTAGACGTAAGTTTTGATGTTGAAAAATGGTGTAATCACTTTGGAATCACTTCAAACCCTTGTGGTATCTGTTTAGAAGGGTTATGAGAAGTTTGGAGACGAAGTTGAGTTGAAAATGAGTTAAAAATAGGCGTCCAAATTGCTTATAAAGTGAAGTAGGTCGACCACTGCCTAAGTGGGTCCCATTGGGAGATTGTTGACAATGAGATGATTAGTATCCCATAACAACCAAATCCTTCCATTACTAGCATCCTTACAATCCTTATAGGCGTCCAAATCGTTTGTAAAGTGAAGTAGGTCTCCCGAAAATGCGAATATCTCTCTACTCCGATGTCATATGATAGAAAATGACTATCATATGACTAAAATAACTCATAGAATAAACTCCTTATAATGTTAATAACCCTAGTCTCACCTTCATGTTATAATATTCCAAACTTGTCGACTTTCGACGAAACTTATTGTCTGTAATTTGTTTAGCTTCTAAGCTTTCCAACCCTCTTGGTACTCGTTATTCACGATCTTAAATATTTGTAACCTCCAAGGTAACATGATAACTTACTTTATTTTCTTCTAAATATAATCTTATTTCCGAGCTTACATCAATTGACTTACGACATACTCTCACGTGCGAAAAAAATGGGGTGTAACATATACCACTATCCAAACTTATACAAATCTTCAAAACACCTCAAACAACATTGAATCAACCAATAACATCAGATTCAAGCCTAAGGATTTCCAAAACTTCAAATTTCCGCTTTCGATCAAAAAGTCTATCAAACCTCGCCCGAATGACCCGAAATTTTGCACACACATCGCAAATGACACAATGGACCTACTCCAACTTCTGGAATTCCATTCCGACCTCGATATCAAAATCTCACTACTGAATCGGAAACTTCAAAAATTCAACTTTTAGAATTTCAAGCCTAATTAAGCTACGGACCCCCAAAACACAATCGGAACACGCCCCTAAACCCGAAATCACCCGACGAAGCTAATAGAACCGACAGAATTCCATTTTGAGGCCTTCTTCACACTGCTCCGACTACGGTCCAAATTCTGTAGAAAATGCCTCACTTAAAGGGTGATAGGACTGAGTGGAAGTACCTGGATTTGCACACGCAAAAACATGTGCAGGAAAGGGCATGAGTACACCACAATGATACCCAGTAAGAGCCAAGCCTAACCTCGATTGAGTAGTGACGAGGAAGGTCAGGGCCCTACCGGTGATGTACAATAATATATAAGGAAGATGAGCAGTAGTAAAGAAATACAGATAATAATAGAAACAACAACCACAACCAAGGATAATAATCACAGAAGGTATACAACTAAACTTAGAGATAATAATCAGGGGTCTACAAGGATCCCGTCCAGTAGCTCCAAAAATAAATAATCAGTAGATCTCCCGGTTGGTGTCCCGTAGTCCATATCGCTGTACAGGGGGATCTATCGGAATACCACATCCGTAGTACCAAAAGTAAATAATCGGTGGATCTCCCGGGTGCTATCCCGTAGTCCATATAACTGTGCAGGGGGGACCTACCGGAATACCGCATCCGTAGTCCCAAATAAACAAACAAGGGGGATCTACCGGGAATCGCCCGTAGTCCCAATGTAAACACGCAACAACAACACATGAATAGTCAACTCCATTAAATTTAATATGAAAATAGACAAATAATTCTAACCTAGCATGCTGCACAGAGTTCAGATAAGGCAGTTTGAGCAAGTAGGCAATTTAGTCATTTAGGCATGCTTTCCTAAGCTAACAGTAAGCTCAAAGTTCAAGTAGTGTAAGTGGTGAAGTAAAATACGAAACATAGATACTTAAATGGAAAACAGGATTTTCAGCAATCAGCACAAGTACGCGCTCGTCATCTCACGTTCAAGGCATTTCAGATATCACAGTACCAAATCCTAAGGGGAGTTCCCCCACACGAGGTTAGACAATCTACTTACCTCGAACCAGCTCAATCAAATCTATACCATGTTCTTGCCACGAGTATCTGACTCCAAATGGCCCAAATCTATTAAAAGTAATTGCATAATGTAAATAACACTTCAAGTAACTAATTTAACTAATTAATTCTAATCTAATACGCGAAATTAGGAATAAAATGACAAAAATGCCCCCGGGCCCACATCTCGGAATCGGGTAAAATTTACAAATTCGGGATCCTCACACTCTCACGAGTTCAGTCATACCAAAAGTACCAAAATCGGACCTCAAATGGTCCCTCAAATCACCACTCAAAACTCTCCAATTAACCAAGCCCTAACCCCCAATTTACCACTGATTTTCCTTCATATTTCATGCTTACAATGATAAAAATCACCATAATAACGAGCTTAAGGACCAAAGGCCTTAGCTCAATGAATCCCTCTGAAAATCTCCCTTGAAAATGCTCTCCAAAGCTTCCTCCCGTTGAAATATTATGAAAAATAACCCAAATCCGCGAAGGAAATGTACTTTCTGACCCAGGTTTTTCGCACTTGCGGTCCATTTTTGCTTCTACGCTACCGCTTCTGCGGTCAACGGCACCACTTCTGTGGTTTTCACTTAAGTCCCCTCCTACGCACCTGCGACCCAGGCTCCGCACCTACGGTCACGCAGGTACGGCAGAGCTCCTGCTTCTGCGGTCATCGTACATGCAGCCCCCTAACCGCAGGTGCAGTTATGACAGAAAAACTCAGCAGCTTCAACTGCAAATTCCCAACTCCAAGCTTCCCGTTAGCCATCCGAAATCACTCGTAGGCCCCGAGACCTCAACCAAAAGCACGAACAAGTCATATACCACAATCCAAACCTATACAAATCTTCAAAACACCTCAAACAACATCGAATCAACCAATAAAATTGAATTCAAGCCTAAGGATTTCAAAAACATCAAATTTCCGCTTTCAATAAAAAAGTATACCAAACCTCTCCCGAATGACCCGAAATTTTGTACACAGGTCACAAATGACACAACAGACCTACTCCAACTTCCGAAATTCCATTCCGACCCTAATATCAAAATCTCACTACCGAACCGGAAACATAAAAAATTCAACTTTCAGAATTTCAAGCCTAATTAAGCTACAAACCCCCAAAGCACAATCCGAACACGCCGCTAAGACCGAAATCACCCAACGAAGCTGACGAAACTGACGAAATTCCATTCCGAGGCTTTCTTCACATTGCTCTGATTACGGTCCAAATTCTAAAGCTTAAAACTCTCATTTAGGGACTAAGTGTCCCAAAACTCTCCAGAACTCGAAATAAATCCTCCCGGCAACTCACAATAGCAGAAACAAACACGGGGAAAGCAGTTAATAGGGGATCGGGCATAAATTCTTAAAACGACCACCCGGGTCGTTACAGAGACGTCCGACTTTTGCTATAAATTAAAGGCCTTCAAACACTTTGTAAAAACCGGTTTAATAAGGCTACCCTCGGCAAAAGCAAAATATAAAGGGCTTCGATAACTTCAGCCCTCGAAAAATCCAAGGGCTTCGATGACATCGGCCTTCGGAAATACCTCAAAAGGTATTCGATTTTGTTTACACAAACAAATTACTAATAAGGTTCCGATATGCCAAACCTACGAGAAAACCTACAGGTGCAAAAAACACATGCCAAGGCTTAATTAAAATTTCACTAAGTCATTTAAGCCGAAATGAGGGAAAAACTATATAGCCATTCTAAGAGCTCGAATCGGCCCAACTTAAAGAGCCTAAGGGCCGAAATATAAGAGCCTAAGGGCCAACTTCGAACGTCTTAAGGGCCAAAAACGTACAATACGAGACTCCGTTCTCACTCAAACCGGACTCAAGAGTCACGGTATCCCGAGCTTTAGTCAGATCGATGTAAACTTAGCTCAATGACTTCGCCCTCTTCTCCTCCACTCTTGGTGCCACTGACTGAATCATCCTCATCAGAAAGCAGAGCAGAAACTTCTTCTTCCACAATCATTGCCTTTTCAATATCGGCTGAGAGATCGAAGCCGCGAGCATGCACCTCCTCGAGGGTTACACTCCGAGATTTACGCCTATGGTCAAGTGCACTCGATAACTTGACTTCTGTTGTAGAAGAGATCTCCTTTGCCCGAAAATTAGCTGCTTCGGTATCGGCTCGGTACGAAGAAATAATTGCTTCCGCATCAGATCTGGCTTTAGCCAACTCGGCAGCAGATTTAGCTTTAAGATCCTCGATGTCACGGCCTCGAGCTAGGCTCTCATCCTTCACACTTTGAAATTGACGCTCGAGGGAAGCCAGCTCTTGTCGAAGAGTTTCTTTCTCGGAGGTTAGATTATCCATGCTTTGCCTCCACCACAAGGTCTCAGCCTCTTTTAATTTTAGCTCCTCCTGAAGCCGCGCCACCAAATCGGCCTTCTCATAAAACTGCAAAATTAAAGGTATTAGACGTCAAGACAAGCAAGTTCATAATAGTTCCACAAAGGTTATATTACCTTCTCAACATACTCGACCCGCCCTTGGTGAGCCTGTGCCAATTCAACTCGAAGATCGCTGATCTCCGCCTCTTTCTTAACATAGAAGGCTTTAAGATCGTCCCTCTCTTTCGAGACCTTTTTTTAGCTCAGCCTCACATCGAGCAAGATCGGTTCGAGACTTGGAAAATGCCTTTTTATGGAGCACCACGACATTCATTAAAAAGGAGGAAAAATGGATTTAGAGACAGCAAAAGTGCAGGTGCAGGCATAACAAACAGGAAACTATATTGTTTGAAGAGTCTATGAGCCTCATCAAAAATGAAAGAGGTGTCTGGGTCGGGCCATCTTCGAGCCCCGCAAGGTATTTTGGAAAGATGTCATGTCCTTCATGGCTTGCTTTCACTTAAGAAGACCTCACATTCTGAGCATCCCGGATCTGCCCATCGAAGAACTTGGGGCTAGGGGTTGAATCATCTACACTGATTACCCTGAATGATACGGTTGGGCGTTCTCTTTATTTTAAAAAAGCTCGGAACTGGGCCATTCAGCCTCACCCTTCATATGGCCTCCTAGGCGAGGTGCCTTTTTTCTCCACGACAGCTTGGGGGCTTTGTTTGAACTCCCCTCGAAAATCTCTTCGATTCTGGAAGGCGCCGCATCGACCTTCACCAGCTCGACGGACTTTGAAGCACTGACATTTCTTCTTTCACGAGCCACTAGTAGGCAATCGTCATCTTCTTCTTCTTCCTCATGGTCCCGTAGGCGTCGAGCCATTTCCGGAGATAAGACCGCCGTATAGACTTTGGATCTTCGAGCCACGCTTTTCTTAGGCCTGGGGGATTTGCGGACGACTCTCTTTTTCTCTTTCTTTCCTTAGAAGACTTCATAACTTCATAAACCGAAGCTAGCCGCATGGCAACGACGTCTCTAAGACCTATCAAAAACTGAAATAAATAAACTATAAAGAGAAGTGCAAGGAAAAAGGAGGGAGCTCACCATGATTTTTGGCCTCCCATCGACCTTTGGCCAAATGTCGCCAACAACGTTTCGAGTAGGAGGAAGCGGAAGCCAACTTTCGAACCCAGCCTTTGAGGTCCGGGACCCCACAAGGAAACCAAGCAGTGGCTCTGCCATCGGAAAGGGGTTAGTCCGAGAAAAAGGATGAAGCTGAGAAAAAGAAAAGAGAGATGGACGTAAACTCGTTATGTACTTAAGCTTCGTGTTCCGCTCCTTGGGGAACGACATCCAATCAACATGAATCAGATCAGAGGTCTTGACTCGGATGAACCGGCTCATCCGTCCACTGTCTTTGTCCTCATCAATGTTAGAAGAAGAGAGATTTTAAGGATCGGCATTGCAACTTTATCAAACCCCCACGATAAAGTCGGGGACTGTATAATCTGATCAGATGATCGGGGGTAAAAGCCATCCGCTCGACTTGGTTCGAAAATAACCTGATCAAGTAAACGATTCGCCAGAAGGAGGGGTAGATCTAGCCAACTGTCACTCGGTATCATTGGCAAATGTCAAGAATCACCGGATTTATGGGACCCTGAGCCAGGATTGCGGGACCCAATGTAAATGGGTAGGTATATACGCTCAAGTACCCCGCTTTATATGTAGTGATGTCCTCCTCGAAGGAAGGGATCACTATTTCTTTATTATCCCACTTGTAGTCCTCCTTTACTATCCCAAGCTCGGCCTTGGTCACCAAACAAACATATCGGGATATGGGCTCGCATCGGCCTTGTGTTGATGCAGGTTTCTCGATTTTGAAATCGGATGTTATTTCACACGGCGGAGGGATGCACTCTTCAATACGAGGGGGTACTACAAGTTTACTCTTGGTTGATTGGGAAGATGAAGAAGCTTTTTCTTTTTGAGAAACCGGTTTAGAGGTGTTAGCCATTGCAAGTGCAGAAGATCGAAGAAAATGAAGAAGTGTTAATAGTAAATAGAAGGGAGAGTTCAAGGAAATGGAAAAAGGCTAATGAGACTTTGAGAATAATATGGGAATGAAAGTTTGTAAGGTTGTGGAATTCGCCTATTTATACAGATCACTTAAGCATGACGGGGAAGCCAAAAGGCCGACCGTCAGCCGCCCTAAATTAATGATTTTGGGAATTGTACAAAAAGAAACTTTTTAGTCACTTCAACCTCTTATGTCATGATATTGGCATCAGGACCAAGGCATCGAGGATTAATTTTTCAAAAATCAAAGGAAAGCCTACAAGTCAAGTTCGAGCAGAATATTCATTCGATTATTAAGCCCAAGGGCTATCCAAGTTTGAAGAATTTCTCGCTCAGGAACTGAGTGTTTACCTTGAAAATGGTAATTACAATTAGATTTGATTTCATGGTTCTAACAGTACGAGATTTATTTTTATGCTAGTTGTTAAGCAATGGATGCTAAGTGTGAGACTAGAAAATAGGATAAGAGTTTGAAGGTAACGTATCAAGTAAACCGAGTGGCTGAGAATCGGGGCCTCGAGCCGGCTGATACGGGGCCTCGAGGTCGAGCTAGGCGTTATACTCTGAACAGTCGATGGAGTACTAACAATTTTTAGGGCTTTGATGAGGGCCTTTTACGATCAATGATGAACAATTAATGAAGAACAAATAATGAAACACAATAAATGTAAGCAATAAATGTAAATGATGAGATCAAAGAAGAATAGGTTTTTGTTAGAGAGCAGAGAATGTTCTTGTTCTACTATTAGTGTCATCCCCCTTTTCACAAAACAGCAAGGGTCCCTTATATATAGGAGGTGAAACCCCAGCATAGTACATGAGTAATTATTACAAAGAAATATGGCTGGCACAGCTATTCGCTAGTTTGGTACAGACTAGCACTTCTCTTGCAGCTTTTGTCAGCTTTGATCACGCACCTTGGGAACTTCCCGCTTTCCAATGGTAACCATCAATTTGCACTGCGCCGAGGTCAGTCATAAAGAATCCTCGAGGATACCTCGAGTTGTGCCCCGGGACTTCAAGGTGAAACTTCGGCGAGGTACAACGGTCGTAAAATTGGGTTCTCCTATTCTAGCCGCGTACCGATAGTCCCTGCATTTCATAGAGTAAAAATGATAAGAAACGATCTCGAATCCTTTCCCCTTCGATACTTCCATCACAACGGTAGTTATGCTATATTGAGCGATTGACGTGACAAAATAAGGTGTCCAAAGGTCGCGTCCATGCAACCCTTTTTTTAAAGGTCTCTGAATTAATTACAACGGTTGGCTATTCTTTGGTATGCTCAAACGTACACGTTATATCTCTATAAATACATCTCCTTTCACCTCTTATTTTTTGTTGCATCGCCAAGCCCTTAAAAGAGTTCCTTTTACATCTCCCTTGTGTTCTCTTCCAAAATGCAATTTTCATTTCTCCTCTGAAATGAAATGAAAACTTCCACCTCTATTTCTCAGGAAGATGTGTCTTCCTCTTCCTTGCGCTCGTCCAAGGAAATAGCAACAGAGCCTCCTCTCGTCGGGGAATGCATTCCAGGATCTTTTGAAATGACCTCCGATTTTAAGACCGAAAAACCCTCCTCAAAGTCGGGACGATACGAACCTGTGTACCGATATATCAGTTTAATTGCAGACGCCGAAAGCTGAAGACTGACTACCGCTGGGGGGACGCGGTGTTAGTGGAGATTCCTTCTCGTTGGGAGTACATAACGACAGACAAGGCCGGTTTCCTCAGTGTGTATACTTATCATTCACCCTTGGCCCGGTGGAGCCATCATCGCCTTCAATAGACCCCGTGATCTTTGACTTTTGCGAGCTATATCGAGTAACTCTTGGCCAGATTCATCCTTTATTTTGGCATTTTGTTTACATGGCTAGACATTACGCGAACATGATTAAGGGGATATATAGTCCCCGACTCTTCCGTGGGGGCCTGATTAAGCTCCACTGTTGGGCCTCGAGAACCTTTTTTGCTTGTACCGACGAGGTTAGGAATGGAGGGTGGATGAGCCATTTCGTTCAAGATAGGACTTCAGACCTAACCCAAGCGGGGGGGATGCCGTTCCTCGAAAGGTGGAACATGAAACGTAATTAGATATGCTAATTAGATGTTCTCTTGTTTCTTTTCGAGTACATCTCCTTACCAACTGACTTCCTCCGCTGATGCAGCCATCGTAGTGTATCCTAATACGGTTAAGGATCTCTCAGGCTGGGTCAACCAGTTGGATTTAATCTTCCCACATGTTGATCACGTGTGGCGTGTTCTATCCTAGGCTCAATGGGAAGCCAAGGACCATGGTGAGCCTTTTCTCCTGTTGTAATTGTATCTCATAGAAGAACTATCCCTGACAAAGTCCTCATTCCCTATATTTATATTTGTGAAGGTCTGGGGGAGGTCTTATTGATGAGGGAAGCACCGCTTGGTGAAGCGAATACCCCAAAATTTTATGAAGAGAAGAAAAGGCGTAGGAGGTTGTCGACTCATCCCCCGAAATCCAAGAAAGCCAAAGTGGAAGAAGCTAAGGTCGATCCGGCGGCCTTAACTCCGGATGTGCCGGGGAGTCCCCGAGCTGAGGGCAAAGGAAAAGGCGATTCCTCGGAAGCTCCAATGGGGGGAGAAGACCTGACTGTCCCATATACTGCAGAGTCGACAGCTTCTAAATCGGAACTTGATCCCGCTGTTGCCCTACCTCGGACTGAAGAGACCTTCGAGGGTGCTTCGGGGTGATATCCCCGAGTTAATTGACGACCATAAATTTCCAAGAGCGGAGGTGCGTTCATTAGGCTATCTGGTGGAGTCTAGTTTTGAAGCTTCCCGGAAACAGGAGACGACCCCAATTGATCCTATCAGGGTTATTGATGTGAGCGATTCCCCTTTGGGATAAACTATTTCTCCGAGGGAGATGAAGAATGCCCAAAATAAAGAGTCTTTCGACGTGGGGGCGTCGTCGGAGATAAAAATGTGTTCGAAAGGCTTTTTGTTACACCTGAGGAAAAGTCTGAGCTTGACACCTCGCTTATTTTCAATGAGATCGACAGGCTCTATGAGCGGGTAATTTTTTAGTAAATTCTGCTTGGTACCCTGATTTTTGGCTTGCTAACCTTGTTTCTTTCATGGTCTCAGGTCAAGGTGCTTTACAATCAGACCTTTGCTAGGTTTCAAAGTGAGCTGGCTTGTTACGATGGTGAGGACAAGAAGCTCACCTCGGAAGCTGATGAGCTAAGAGCTCTTTCTACCAAGAGGGAGGACGAAATCCGTGGCCTTCGAGATTGTTTGGAGGCGGCGTCCCGAGAAAGGATTCATCTCACTGAGTAGGTTAGACAGCTCTTGCTTGTTTTATGTCTACACGTTTATCTGACTTTGGTGTTTAACACCTTTGGGGTCGATCTTTGCAGCTTGAGAAAAAAATGTCCTAATACAGGAGGAACTTCGAGCCAGGGACTCTGAAATTCTCGAACTCAGACGGCACGTGAGTGAGGTAGTCTTTGAGAGAGATACCTTCTAGGGGGAGGTGGCCCTGGTCGGGTATCAACTTGATGACGCGAGGGCAGAAAGTAATAAGTATAAGGTCTACCTACTAGGTTGGTTGGTGTGCTATCCGAGGTTAGGGCCGAAGCCGAGGCACTCGTGTCTTCGCATAAAGAGGATGCCACTACTGCAAATGCCCAGGCCAGGAAGGTGTTCGAAGAGGCCGAGCTGCGACTGACCTGAGCGGTGGAGCATGCCTGGTCAGAACCTCGAAAATGGGCTCTCGAGGATGTATATGTGGGGGGCATCGATTTGCCCTCCGAGATCGAGAGGGTGAAGACCCTAGAGGAGGAGGCGGCGGCCCTACTTTCCTCCGAAGGCGAGTCGAGCTGTGGCTTGGGAGATGATGAAGATGGAGGCGAGATCCCTGAAGGGGAAAAGGCCGTTGAAAACCTGGGGGTCATGGATAGTGCTGTTGACAGTACAATTTCCGAGGGAGCCGCCGAAGGCATGGCCTCGGTGGTAGATTAGGGTTTTATTTGCTTTTTTCCCTTGTAGGGGGTTCAGCCATAGGCCTTGTAAATGCACCCTTGTGAACCTTTCAACATACATATAAAGTCTTCCATTTTCCTTTGCTTTTTTAGGAACGATCTGTGATGCTTGTTCAATAATTGATCTAAAATGTCGGACCTCAAATTTAAACCCTTAGTTTCTACTGCCGCTGAGCAGTATGTAATGGCCGAGAGTTGATCGTTTTGGGGCTTAGTCCCCGAGTCATATTTCGACTTGAGCTTATTGGCCTTTAGGTCTACCGTATCGGCCTTGAGGCTGTTCTGGTTCGGCCCTTAAGCTTTTACGCATTGGGTCGGTACGACCTTTCATATAGGCTGGCGATTAGGCTCTTACGCATTTGCCTTCGGGCACTTTTTAGTTAACTATTTCGGGCTTAGTCTTCGAGTCGTATTTCGACTCGAGCTCATTGACTCTTAGGTTTTTGAATTTTAAGCTGGCATCTGGGCTCTTACGCGTTGGGTCGATACGGCCATTAGTTTAAGCTGGCGACAGTGGCTCTTATGTGTAGGGTCGGTATGACCTCTAGTATAGGCTTGTTTTTCCCTCGTTAAAGACTTTTTTGAAGTTTTTGTGTTCGCCTGACTCTTCGACGGTTTGATAGAAACCTCGATTGCGAGACGTTATGCAGCGATAAGTGAGCACCTTGGAGGGTTTCGCTCGATGGCTGAATTTTTCGAAGCCTGTTGTTTGGGGCTGACATGGTCAAAGCTCTTTTGCTTATGCCGAGGGAAGCCTGACTAACCGCTTCTTTTCAAAGTAATTTCAAAGTAATTTGAAGGCCTATGAGTTTATTGGCGACGGTCGGGCGTCCTCGAGTCACGTTAGTTTGGCCGGTACAACCTTGTGACTGTAGTCATTGTATTTGGCGGCAGCCTTTTTGTTACACCCCAGGTTTTCGTGCGTGAAAGTATGCCATAAGTAAAGTGATGAAAGTCTGAAAATGAGATATTATATTTTGCATTTTTGTACGTTAAAGCGTCGTCTGTACGTTAAACTTTGTCGTAAAATTAATCGACGAAAATTCGGGAATGAGATTTATTTGGGATTATAAGTATTACGCTATTTCAAACAAGTGATAAGTAAATTCGTAAAAGTGAACGAGTAAGCAAATCAAAGAAAATGAATTTCGTCCAAGTTTGGCACGTAGGGATAAAATACGGGCCGAGCGTTAATACCCGATATTTACGGACTAGTACCATACAAGGTATCATATGACCATGATAGTAGGATATATAAAGTATATTAAAAATAAGTAGAATTTAAGTAATTTGAGATAATTTTTAATTATACGGATAATTGGTTAATTACCGAAAAATGGAACATTACCTAGTTAATTAATGAATTATGAGATAAGCCTAAACACCCCCCCCCCCTTCCGAAAAGTAACGTGGAAGCATTTAGCTAACCACATGAAATGACTCTTAGTCATTCTAAGGTTGAGGTGGCTACCTAAGAACACTTAGAATTCTATAGGAAAAGACTTAATTACAAAGTCTTGTCCATTTCATTTTGGACAAGAACAAAAAAACCTTTCTAACCAACAAACTAAAAACATACACCATATTTCCTAGTTCAAAATGCTTCATAACGCAGAAGCTTGATTCGTTCCAAATAATTCAAAAAACTGAAGCTTGGTTCGTTCAAGGCTTCAATAACAGAAGCAAAAATTCAATTCAATTTTTGGGTTCTAAGTTCAATCCACGAAGGTTTCCAACGAGATAATTATACGGAGTTTTTCCTACTCCATGTATGTTAAGGCTATCCCTTCTTTCTTTTGGCATGGTCCAAATTATACCGAAAAAATAAGCAAACGCATAGTTTCCATAAATTACTCTATTCATAGAAATATTAGGGGTGTCTATATTCTTGATTACCAATGAAAATTATTATTATCTTCTGTTCATGGGTCTCAGAATAATACGCAGTTGAAAAAGTTTATCCGGAAGGAATATCGAGATTATTATGTATTTTCATGCATTTCACCCGTTTATACATGTGCATTGACCCATGACCAGATGGCGTTATATACGCGTATATATGTAAATATATGTATATGAGATATGGAAAAAGGTTACGGCGTTATATATGCATCACCACCTGATCAGCTGGTATACGTTGATGATTTTGCCCACAGTGGCTGAGATGATATGATGGGATGCCCTCAGAGGCTGATGATGTTATGAACATGTACCTATGTATGACATGACATTCATACGCATATGCATGACACTATAAGTATTTTATGCGTTACAACGCTTTTCCAGATTTACAGGTTGAGTTATTTACTCTACGTTTCTTCCATGTATGTTATGTACTTATTTATGTGCCTTACATACTTGGTACATTATTTGTACTGACGTCCCTTTACTCTGGAGACGCTGCGTTTCATGCCCGCAGGTCCCGATAGATAGATAGAGAGCCCTCCAAGTAGGCTATCAGCTCAGCGAAAGATGTTGGTGCGCTCCATTTGCTTCGAAGTTGCTTGTTTGGTTAGTGTGATTTAGACGTGTATTGTTTGGTATGGCGGGACTCTGTCTCGACCTTTATGAAAATTATGTATTCTTAGATGCTTGTAGATAGATGTCATGTACGTAAAAGGTTGTATGGCCTTGTCGGCCATGTTCAATATAGTGGTTATTTTGGTCTTATAGGCCCGTACTTCATATGTATAAGTTTGTATTCCCTCATGCTTCACTCCGGTTCATTTACCTATGATAGGATGATATGAAAGATACACTACGTTGGTACTCGGTTGAGTAAGGTACCGGGTGCCCGTCGCGGCCCGTCGGTTTAGGTCATGACAAAAGTGGTATCAGAGCAGTTCTGTCCTAGGGAGTCTACAAGTCTAGTAGAGTCTTGTTTATGGGTGTGTAGTGCACCACACTTATAAGGATGAGGCTACAGGGCATTTAGGACTGTCACTCTTTCTCCCTACTCTAGATCGTGTGGTAGAGCTCAGTTGTAAGAACTCAATTTCCTAAACTCTATATTAAGTATAGTACGACGATACCCACATCTACAAAGACGGTTGGTAAGAGATATGACTATAGAATAGTTGAATCAGAGGAACTCGACTTTGCATCATGCTTATGATAAGTAAATATGAGGTCTTCAGCAGATCATGTTTATACTAAAATGTGTAAGCTTCTTGATAAGAATCCCTAAGGCAAGAATGCCTATCCACTCTTACGGTAAAAAGAAATAAGGAGGAAGACAAAAGTTTCAGCAAGTAAAAGAAGCAAAGTGAAGAAGGGTACAAAGCACCCAGTCAAAGAAGATTATCAGTATTACAGTTCTGGCAGAAAAATATAAGCATTGTGAGTTACCTCAACAGTAACAGAGGTATGTATAATTGGCCACACCCATCTCAGTTATACCATATTTGGGGCTAACAGGTATAGATTAAGAAGAGGACGGAATATCACGATCCGGATGGGGTTAGAGTGGCCCAAAATAGTGCATGAATTTTTTATTTTAGTTGACATTTCCGAAGGATATTGCAAATGCGCTAATAGATCTCCTCATGAGACACCTGATGGTGCACCCTAAAAGAGTAAAGCTAGATATGAGCACTGGAAGCCTTGAAGGAATAAATATTACCTTAGTATGGCTCCCGTTCCCAGTAATGAAAGTATGTTAGGCAATTCGAAGAGCCAAGGGATGGAGCAAGGGGAGCCAAAAGCAAAATAATATTTTGTTCGAGTTTTTAGAGTAAAGCAGTAGACACAAATAATTAGCGGGAGATAAGAAAAGAGTTAATGAAACATTATGAGTAAGATGTGACACATGGATGACAACGGTAAGTCAAAAAAAATGATGATAGTATTACAGAGTCTACAGTCACGTGAAGGAAAAGACGAAAGATTACAGGCCTTGAGACAATAAAAGAATATAGGCCACAAAGTCATATCCTCATTTCGAGAAATAAGTTTGCAACTCTAACGTGATTAATAGAAGGAAAAGTTAGACCCCAAATTAATAGAAATAAATATGGACTGGTGAACAAAATAAACTAAACATGAATTAGGGACTGAGTGATTTGATAATAGTCAGCATCATGAGAATTTGAGAATGCGTTCCGGTGATGATAGAATGTACAACAAAAGAAGATTCATGGAAAATTCAGAGAATGGTCATTCAGGAAGACGCTTCCCTAAAGTAAGCAAGGGGAGCAAAGTTAAGTTTAAGGGAATATATGTGCCAGTTACACTAAGTGTCACCATTGTGAGTAAGGAATTTTGTTATCCTTGGTACATAAGGATTACCGCAAGGCGAATAAGGGCTATCGATGATGAAAAAAGGACGCCGAAGATGAAGAGGTAAAACATCGATAGGCTGGTCGTCGTAGCTCCAACTCTTAGTACTCCCCTAAAGGGGGGAATATAGAATGATAAAGGAAGAATGCGATAAAAATGAGAAAGGGATGAGATTGCACTTATCCAAATACTACAGATATGTTATGATTCCAGAACATTACGTAAGCACGATGCCATAAAAAGGAATTAAAGGTTCCAACCCGGAAGGTTATTAATAAATAAGGAACCATTGGAACAGGTAAGTTAGACAAAGGAAATAACCTAAGAGAGATTACGCGGAATATGGATATGAGAATGGGTCGACGAGTAGTTAGTAGTCAATTCAGGAAGATCCTAGTCATGGCTAGACAAAAAGTTACAGACAAGTCAGCAGATCATGCAAGATAAATGTAGTAAATCCCAACATGGAGAATTCAGTCTCGCAGTAATGCATTATAATACTTGAGATATATTCAAATAGGATTCGGGGTAATTAAATGCACCATATGAGTGTTACGGGGATAAAAGAAAGTACCACTGGGAAGACATTCAAAATATCAGTTCAGAGGCAACCCTACAAGCACAAGGGCACGGACGTAGGCAACTATGGATGATTATAGGCAAGGAAGGACATCAAAAGGTCCGTAATAAACTCACAGTTTCACGAGAGTCAAGGGTTCTCCCTATGTACTACAACGAAAGACTAGATGGGGAAATAAGGAAGAAGGCTTCAACCTAAGCACAACGACCTAAAGAGTAAATGATCGTGTAATGACAGTCTCACAACAATATTGTAAGCACTCCAAAGGAAAGTGGCACCTACAATGGTTAATGAACGGGAAGTAAAAAAAAAGTAATATTCGAGATCATATAAGTTGCACGAAAACTGTGGCATGCGTGCGAACTAAGATAAGCTAAGTATGCACGCAACAAGGGGGCAAAAATGACCAGCAAAGGTAATAGCTTACGTTAGGGAAAGCTAAGAAGGAACAAAAGGAATTATTCGATCAATGATCCCGAGTTGGTGACGTTATAAACACACTTAAGAGTTTGGAGTTCTATAACTGCAGCATATACAGCCGTAGAAGATTCTGGTATAAGTTAAAAGAATGAATTGAGCCCAGGGCATAGACAAAGGATTGAGTTGTTAGAAGATTGTATCATGGATATTCCCTAACACCCATGAAGGGCTAGGGTAATGACTAATACCAGGAGGCGCAAATCAGAAGATAGCTTAAGCCTACATACAGGCCGATTAGAAGGAAGAGGAAACTAAAGAGTTACACCAACTAAGTAAATCAGGAGTCTGAGTATTGGACCCAGAAAAGTATAGACATCATGATTAAGAACATTGCAGGAATCACTCTTAATATCATAGGTACAAGAGAGATAGTACAACAATCATATCCTATAACGGCTCTACAATAAAGCTAGTTAGAAGAAGTACCAGCCTCATAAGGAGTCAGTATGGAGTTCCCACTGAATTGTATAGGCACCAGAGGTGCAAGTATTATAATAGAACTTCAAATGGTGGATGTGATTTATATTTATATGGGAGGGAGGTTATAAAAGAAAGATAGAAGAATGTAAAGTGATATTTTAAATGCAGAAGGTTGTGAATAGTCCATACTATGGATAAAAGGCTAGAAGCATGGGGATTCAGTATCCAGGAATAATAGTATAATCATCAGTAGCATATCTTCCAGCCTATGGTTTAGCTATCAAGAGGCCTAGTCAAGAGAATAAAGAAGAGACAGAGACGCTGATATGTCTCGCTTGATGTTCCAAGATAATACAAGGAAATCTATGGTAATGCAAGATTATGAGCAGTATAAATGGATATATGTAGCTTGCAAGCTAAAGTCTGATAAAGCGACAAGGTTTTAGAAAGACAAGAGTAAGAACAATAAAGGGTGAGTGAGAAAGTGACGAGAATGAATAAGTTCTCGGGATTAAGCCCATGATAACAAGAGAGCTGATGGGTTCTCTAAGTTATAGAAGGCTCAGTATAGCTGAATGAACTCAAAGGAGACTAAGACTAGCAACATTTGGAAGAGATGGAATGCTGCTCTAGTAGTAAAATAAAGGTGTAATTATGAAAGATAAAGATAATGATTGGAACTTCGATTTAATAATGAATTGAAAAAAAGGGGGGGGGGGGGAGAAGGAGAAAAGATTTGCGGACGATACGAGATCAGAATATCCCCATAAGGTGAATCACATCGCGATACTATGAAATACGATTATGGAAAATACTTCAAATATTCCTCGATGCAATGTAAGCCCTAGTGACAATGTATTACATAAGATGTTTGAAGTTATCAAGGAAAGATTGTAGATCAACATTGAGGTGAATCAACAATGGATGGATAAAAGTTATAAAAGTATGAGATGAGATTAGGCTGTCACTCTTAAGATGAACAGTGGTGAGGAAACATTAAAGGACTTAGATTTATACTTATAGGATAAACAACGAAAGTAACCTGGAGTTTGGTAATATGACCTATCTAGACGCAGTAAAGTCACACGGATAGATAACTGAGTCTATAAAACAAGATATACCAATATTCGTAAGTTCAACAAACTACCGAGCAAAGAACTTCAGTACACCTATAGATTCCCAAAGGGACATCTTGTCAAGTTATCAAAGTAAGGAAAGACGATTGGCCAAAAGCTAAAGGAAAGAGTCCCATAGGCGCACATAGTAGGAAGAAGTGGTACAGGCTGCATGACAAAAGGTAGCAACAGTTACAAGATTGGACGAATTCTGATCAAAAGTCGTGGTGTGTGAAAGAGGCCTAAAGGTGGGAATGCCCTAGCATTTGGATTTACTCATAGAACAGTTGCCATCATGGAAAAAGAATACAAAGAATTCAGAAGACATAAGTTACGAAAATGATAGGTGCACCAGTCAACATTCGATGACGAATGTTCCAAAGGGAGGAATGATGTTACACCCCACGTTTTCGTGCGTGAAAGTACGCCCTAAGTAATGTGATGAAAGTCCAAAAATGAGATATTATATTTCGCATTTTCGTACATTAAAGCGTCGTCGTACCTTAAAGCTTTGTCGTAAGATTAATCGACGAAAATTCGGGAATGAGAATTATTTGGGATTATTCGTAAAAGTGAACGAGTTTATAAATCAAAGAAAATAAATTTCGTCCAAGTTTGGCATGTTGGGATAAAATACGGGCCGGGCGTTAATACCCGATCTTTACAGACTAGTACCATACAAGGTACTGTATGACCATGATAGTAACATATATAAAGTATATTAAAATAAGTAGAATTTTAAGTAATTTGAGACAATTCTTAATTATACGGGTAATTGATTAATTACTGGACAACGGGACATTAGCTAGTTAATTAATGAATTATGAGAAAAGCTTAAACCCCCCAAGAAAAGTAATGTGGCAGCATTTAGCTAACCACATCAAATGACTCTTGGTCATTCTAAGGTTGAGGTGGCTACCTAAGAACACTTAGAACTCTATAGGAAAAGACTTAATTACAAAGTCTTGTCCATTTCACTTTGGACAAGAACAAATAAACGTCTCTAACCAACAAACCAAAAACATACACCATATTTCCTAGTTCAAAATGCTTCATAACGCAGAAGATTGGTTCGTTCAAGGCTTCAAGAACAGAAGCAGAAATTCAACCCGAGTTTTGGGTTTTATGTTCAATCCACGAAGGTTTCCAACGGGATAATTATACAAAGTTTTTCCTACTCCAGGTATGTTAAGGTTATCCCTTCTTTCTTTTGGCATGGTCCAAAATATACCGAAAAAACGAGCAAATGCATAGTTTCCATAAATTACTCTATTCATAGAAATATTAGGGGTGTCTATATTCTTAATTCCCCATGAAAATTATTATTATCTTCTGTTCATGGGTCTCAGAATAATTAGCAGTTGAAAAAGTTTATCCAGAAGGAATATTGAGATTATTACGTATTTTTCATGCATTTCACCCATTTATACATGTGCATTCACCCATGATCAGATGGTGTTATATACGCGTATATATGTAAATAAATATATATGGGATATGGGAAATGGTTACGGCGTTATATACGCACCACCACCTGATTAGCTGGTATACGTTGATGATTTTGCCCACAGTGGCCGAGATGATATGATGGGATGCCCTCAAAGGCTGATGATGTTATGAACATGTACCTATGCACGACATGACATTCATACGCATATGCATGACACTATAAGTATTTCATGATTTACAACGTTTTCCAGACATAAATGTTAAGTTATTTACTCTACATTTCTTCCATGTTTGTTATGTACTTATTTATGTGCCTTACATACTTGGTACATTATTCGTATTGACGTCCCATTTGCATGGGAACGCTGCGTTTCATGCCCGTAGGTCCCGATAGACAGGTCGAGAGACCTCCAAGTAGGCTATCAGCTCAGCGAAAGATGTTGGTGCGCTCCATTTACTTCAGAATTGCTTGTTTGGTTAGTATGATTTAGACGTGTATTGTTTGGTATGGCGGGACTCTGTCACGACCTTTATGAAAATTATGTATTCTTAGAGGCTTGTAGACAGATGTCATGTACGTAAAAGGTTGTATGGCCTTGTCGGCCCATGTTTAGTATAGTGGTTATTTTGGTCTTATAGGGTCGTACTTCATATGTATAAGTTTGTATTCCCTCATGCTTCACTCCGGTTCATTTATCTTGATAGAATTATATGAAAGATACTCTATGTTGGTACTCGGTTGACTAAGGTACCGGGTGCCCGTCGCGGTCCGTCGGTTTGGGTCGTGACAATTTTAGTCCCGAGTGAAGTAGCTTTGGCGTCTATATCGAGGGTATGCCTTTTTAGGGGTCTTACAAGTTCGAATATATAGACTCAACTTTAAGATTGGGATTTATGCCTTTTGTAAGGTCTTACAAATTTTAACATGCCTTACTTGAGGTCTTACAGATTTGATTACTTGGTACAAGTATAACTCATGCCTTGTTTGAGGTCTTACAGGTTTGGTGTTGCCTTGCAAAGGTCTTATGAGCTTGAGGTTCCCCGCATGGGGTCTTATAGCCTCGAGTTTGATAAATCGATGGGATGACCATTAGCGACAGTCCTCGAGACATCGAGAGTCTTTTGGCTCTGGAGCCGTCTTGTGTAAACTCGGAGTTGCCTCATTGAGGGCTTATGAGTTCGAAGTTTCTGACCCGGAGGTCATATGACTTCGAGTTTTTGACGTCAGTCCCCGAGTGTTCGGGAAATTTCTGGCTTTGGAGCCGTTTCTTGAAAAAATAGCGGATTTCTTCGAAGCGCAGAGTGTTTTGATGAAAAAATATTCCTTGATTACTTGGAACAAGTATACATGTTTTCATTGTCCATGGTTCAATTATTTTATGCGGACACAGTTCATTCGACCTTTTGGAAAAATATTCCTTGATTACTTCGCACAAGTATATACGTTTTTTCGTCTAGGGTTCAATTATTCTATGCAGACACAGTTCATTCAACCGTTTGGCTCGATACATCATTTTCCTATCATGACCCTTTTTGGCTCAGCTTGACTTCTTTGAGGGGGTGATCTCCCGGGGGGTGCCCCCAGTATTCGAGGTTGATTGAAGAGAAGCCTTGAATACTAGTTAAGTTCTCCTTAGGTAGCATATAGGTGTTTCCTCATTAAAACCGTCTTGGGATACAAACCGGTCAAAGGAAAAGAGCGCAACGCATGCTTTAAAACCTAAGGTCTTCAAGCTGGGGGATGCTTCGGCGTTTTCCGTCGAACTCCTCAGCAGTAGTAGCGTTTGAGCATTGATATGTTCCAATTTCTTGGAAGTTGTTCGCCTTCCATGGTACCGATCTTGTTGGACCCTTTGCCGATCACTCTGAGGACGCGGTACGGTCCTTCCCAGTTTTGGCCAAGCTTTCCTTCATTTGGGTTTCGAGTGTTTAGGGTGACTTTCCTCAAGACCAAGTCCCCAACTCCGAAATTTCGGAGATTTGTTCTCCTGTTATATTACCTTTCGATCCTTTGTTTTTGGGCGGCCATTCGGACCAGTGAACCTTCTCGCTTTTTATCCAATAGCTCGAGAGCCGCAGTCATGGCTTCGTTGTTTAAGCTTTCAGTGGCGTGTCGAAACCTCGCGCTTGGTTCTTCGACCTCAACTAGTATCAAAGCTTTGGCACCATATACCAAAGAGAAAAGCGTTGCTCCTGTGCTTGAGTTTGGAGTTGTTCGATATGCCCATAGTACTTCGGGTAATATTTCTCTCCATTTTCCCTTTGCACTTTCTAACTTCTTTTTCAAGTTTTGAATGATGGTCTTGTTTGTGGGCTCAGCGTGACCATTTGCGCGTGGGTGATAGGGTGTTGACATGATTCTTTTGATTTTGTGGTCATCGAAGAACTATGTTAGTTTGCTTCCGATGAACATTTTTCCATTATCACACGTTATCTCGGAAGGAATTCTGAACCAGCACATGATATGGCCCCAGATGAAGTTAATGACTTCTTTTTCTCTTATCTTCTTGAAGGCCTGCGCTTCCACCCATTTCAAGAAATAGTCAGTCATAAATAAAATGAATCTAGCTTTACCTGGCACCGTCGGTAGGGGTCCAACGATGTCCATTCACCACTTCATGAACGATCATGGTGACAAGACGGAATGTAGCTGTTCACCGGGTTGGTGAATCATCTGTGCGAATCTCTGGCATTTTTTGCATTTTTGGACGAATTCTTTGGTGTCTTTTTCCATGTTGTCCTAATAGTAGCCTGCTCTGATCACCTTTCGAACTAAGGACTCAGCACCAGAGTGATTTTCGCAGGTGCCCTCGTGGATTTATCGAAGCACGTAATCTGTGTTCCCCAGCCCCATACATATTGCTAGGGGCCCATCAAAGGTTCTCCTGTATAGAGTTCCGTTTTCGTCGAGCGAGAATCGGGCTGCTTTGGTTCGCAAAGCCCTGACTCTTTTGGGTCTGCGTGTAGCCTCCCACTTTTCAAATAATTGATATATTTATTTCTCCAATCCCATGTCAGGCTGGTGGAGTTGATATCGGCATGGCCTTCCTCGATCACTGATTTGGATAGCTGAACAACAGCCCCGGGAATCAAGTCACCTTACTCGAAAGATGACCAAGGTTTGCGAGGGCATCGGCCTCGCTATTCTGCTCTCGAGGTATGTGGACAAGGGTCAATTCTTTGAAGCGGTGCAATGTGACTTGAATTTCATCTAGGTATCTTTGCATCCTGTCCTCTCGAACCTCGAAGCTCCCATTTACCTAATTTACTATCAGAAGGGAATCTCATTTTGCTTCGACAACTTCTGCTACTAGGCCTTTGGCCAATTCCAGACCTGCAATCATAGCCTCATACTCGGCTTCGTTGTTAGTCAATCTCGTAGTTTTTATGATTGCCTAATCATGCCGCCCGTATGTGGCTTCAGGACTATACCGAGTCGGGACCCTTTCACGTTCGAGGCACCGTCGGTGAACAAGGTCCATACCCCAAAAGATGTGCCCATTTTTAGTAGAAGTTCTTTCTCTATTTCGGGCAGAGGGCAGGTGTGAAGTCGGCCATAAAATCCGCCAAATTTGGGACTTGATAGACGTTCGGGGTTGGTATTCGATATTGTACCCCCCGAGTTCGGTTGCCCATTTGGCCAGATGGCCTGACAGTTCGGGCTTATGCAATATGCTTCGGAGAGGATATGTTGTTAAAACACAAATACAATGGAATTGGAAATAAGGCTTTAATTTTCTAGATGCACTTATTAATGCAAGAGCTAACTTTCTAGGTGCAGATACCTGGTTTCGACATCTCCCAGGGTCCGACTTACATAATAGACAGGTAATTTTATACGTTGCTCTTCTCGAACCAGCACACCACTTATCGCCACCTTAGACACAGCCAGGTACACATACAGTGTTTCATCTTTCTTCGGGGTGTGGAGTAAATGTGAGTTCGTCAGGTATCGCTTCAACTCCTCTAAAGCACGTTGGCATTGTGGAGTCCATTCGAAGCTGTTTTTTTTAGTAGGGAGAAGAAATGATGACTCCTATCCGACGACCTTGACATCAATCGGCCCAAAGCTACTCGTTCAGTCAGCCGTTGCATGGCCTTTACATTGTTCACCACCATGATCTCATCGATGGCTTTGATTTTATTGGGATTGATCTCAATCCCCCTGTTTGGCACCATGAAGCTTATGAATTTGCCCGAACCCACTCCGAAGGCATATTTCTCAGGATTGAGTTTCATGTTGTAGCTTCTGAGGATGTCGAATGTCTCCTGCAAATGAGTTAAATGGTCCTCTGCGCGCAGGGACTTAACTAACATATCATCAATGTAAATTTCCATGGAATTGCCTACTTGGTTTTCGAACATCTTTTTAACTAGGCGTCGGTATGTGACTCCCGCATTTTTTAGCCCGAAGGGCATCACATTATAGCAGTACGTATCGATCTTCGTGATGAACGAAGTTTTTTCCCTATCCTCAGGGTTCATCTGAATTTGATTATACCCCGAGTAGGCATCGAGAAAGGTGAGGATCTCGTGGCTGGCTGTAGCATCGATCAAGCGGTCGATGTTGGGCAACAAGAATCAATCTTTGGGGCATCCTCTATTCAACTCTTTATAATCTACGCACATTCTTAACTTATTCCCTTTTTGGGGAACTACCACCATATTGGCCAACCATTCGGGATATTTTACCTCCTAATAGATCCTATTATGAGGAGTTTTGTTACCTCATCCTTCATGAATGCGTGTTTTACCTTGGACTGAGGTTTTCTTTTTTGCTTCACCGGTTTGAACCTGGGGTCGACACTTAGTCGATGGGTGGTTATTTCCGGCGGGATCCCTGTCATATCTAAATGGGACCACCTGAAGCAAACGATGTTATTAACAAAGAATTGAATGAATTTTTTTAAAGCAAGTCCACTAGGAATGTGCCTAGGGATAGTTTTATTAATACTAAAAAACAAAAAAAGAACCAGATAGGAAGAGCACAAATAAGGGGGACAATAGCACCAGTAATGTTGCCTCTATGCCTTGGCTATATAATCACTCCTCTGCGCCTCACAATGCCCTTATGGCAGCCTTATGTAGAGGAATCATGGTGTAGCTACCGGCAAAGTCTCACGAGGGCATATAAGCTCATAGCCATTTGGATATCTTTCCAAAGGCATAGGATAGAGCAACATAAATTGGGCTAAGCCTTACCTTACTAATCCTATTGAGGCAAATAAAAAGCCTCACCTACTAACAAGCATGTAAAAAGAAGGAACTAGCTAGAACTAGATATTGTATGATCATCACAGAGTTTATAACACTCTGTGATGATATTACATAGAACTATGATAATGTGATGGTAGAATAAAAATATGTAGAAATAACAGTAATGTTCTCTCTTCTCTAGTGTTGTGAAATCTTCAATTTGTATCTGTTTGTCTTCATCCTCTACCTTCTTTAAAATGTCTTCAAACTTCATGCTTTCTTCTTTGAACGATTGGACTTTGTGGATGTAGTTTGAGTGGCTTGCTTTTGTTTGGCAACTCTCATTGGAAGTCGCCTTACATTTGCATCTTCATTTACCCTACCGTCCCAACTTTTATCCTTTGTACGAGACTTCTTACTTTTTCCGCTATGCATAGGTGATAAATCACCTTTTCTTGCTACCTCTGCCCGACATTGATTTAGAATATCTTCTTCCTCACCATCTTCATATGTATCTCTGCCTGCATTCACCGGATTTAGAATATCTTGATTTAGAATTGAATGAATTTTCTCCTGAGTTCATGGGTTAATCCCGTTCCTATGTATACCTTCCAATTTGGGAGATGCTCGATCAAAACAGCTTGTTCCAGCTCTTCAACTGTTGATTTTGTTCCGTCCGATTCTCCGGGGGCAATAAAGGTTCGGCAGGTCAGGAAGTCTTCTTCATCGTTATCGGGGGTCTATTTGTCCTTCGGTTCCTCCGAGGTGGAGGGTATTGAGGTAGGTGGCTCCTCATGAACCGCAAATATCTCCTTCGCCACATGCTGTTCTCCATATACCATTTTTATACCGTCTTCTGTTGAAAACATTATCTTCTAGTGAAGAGTTGACGGTACTTCCCTCATGTTGTGTATCCATGGTCTTCCAAGTAATGCATTGTATCTCACGTCACCTTCGATGACATGAAATTTTGTGTTTCGAACTGTATCGGACACGTTGATCAGGAGAGTGATCTCCCCCTTCATTGTTTTGCTGTCCATGTTGACACCGCTGAGGACTCGGGAGGTAGGAATGATTTGATCGAGCAATTCGAACTGCTCCACCCCCTTGAACCTGATTACGTTGGCCGAGCTACCTGGATCCACAAGTACACGTTTAATTTGAACGTTATTCAAGAGAAATGAAATTACCAGCACGTTATTATGGGGATGAGACAAGGTCACAAAGTCTTCTTCACTGAAGGCAAGGACGTCCTCGGGCATGCGACCCCGGATTTGCCCTTCCATTTCGACGGAAACCTTTGCCTGCTTGATCATGGGTCCTTGGGGAACGTCGGTCCCTCCGATGATCTTATGAACGATGTGCTAGGTTTTTTTCGTCCCGTTTCTCCCGTATGCCTCTCTTTCATCCCGGGTTGGATTTTTCTGAGCTTCTTGTTGGTTCTCTTGGCGTATACTCCTGTTGGTGGGGGAGTTTATGTCGACATATTGGGTGTTGCGCGAGACCACGTCCACGGGAATTGGTTCTGGTGCGTCCTCAGGGTTTAGCGATGGTACACCGACACCTGAAATAGGTACACCATTCTCTCCATGGTCCTCAGGACCGTTGTTCTCATGTGCATTCACTGAGTTTGACATTTTGACCTGAAATCAAAGGTTCTTTGATAAGAAAAAGTGTGAAAGATGACTTTCGTTATATAGTAAACCAGCAAGAAAACAATCACTATTATTTTTAGCCCCACGGTGGGCGCCAAACTATTTACCTTGAAAATGGTAATTGCAATTAGATTTGATTTTATGGTTCTAATAATACATGATTTATTTTTATGCTAGTTGTTAAGAAATGGATGCTAAGTTTGAGACTAGAAAATAGGATAAGAGCTTGAAGGTAACGTATCAAGCAAACCGAGTGGCTGAGAATTGGGGCCTCGAGCCGGCTGATACGGGGCCTCAAGGTTGAGCTAGGCATTAGGCTCTGAACAGTCAATGGAGTACTAACAGTTTTTAGGGCTTTGATGAGGACCTTTTACGATCAATGATGAATAATAAATGAAGAACAAATAATGAAACACAATAAATGTAAGCAATAAATGTAAATGATGAGATCAAAGGAGAATAGGTTTTTGTTGGAGAGCAGAGAATGTTACTGTTCTACTATTAGTGTCATCCCCCCTTTTTCAAAACATCAAGGGTCCCCTTTATATAGGAGGGGAAACCCCAACATAGTACACGAGTAATTATTACAAAGAAATATAGCTGGCATAATTATTCGCTAGTTTGGTACAGATTAGTACTTCTCTTGCAGCTTTTGTCAGCTTTGATCACGCGCCTTGGGAACTTTTCGCTTGCCCATGGTAACCACCGATTTGCACTGCCCCGAGGTCGGTCATAAAGAATCCTCGAGGACGAACCTCGAGTTGTGCCCCGGGCCTTCGAGGTGAAAATTCTGCGAGGTACAACGGTCGTAAAATCGGGCTCTTCGATTCTTGCCCGTACACTGAGAAAAGGGCTATCCTTATTACAAGTTCGAGCACATGCCTGCTCGACTGCAAAGCCCAAGGGCTAACCGAGTTGGGGAAATTTCTCACTCGGGGACTGCGAAAAGATCTAAGGATTAACATCATTACGAGATCTTGCTCTCACCTAACTCGAGCTCCGGGATCGTGATGTTTGGAGTTTGCATTTAAGCTCAGCTCGAGGATTAACAAGAACCTCGAAGGGTATTATGTTGTTCAATTAAAAGCCTAAGGGTTTATTATGTCCTGAGCTCGATATTTGGGCTAGCTATTGAAACCATCTAATCCACGTCTTTTACGAATAAAGATAGAGTAAAATTTAGCATGAACTAGAAGGGATACAATAGGATCCTTTTTTACTTCCAAGAAATATTTACAAATTATAGCTAAGGCACACACGGAGGATGCTTACATAGGAACAAAGAAGCAAAAAACAAAAGCCAAAGAACCTAATCCACTTTTAAGACCACGTCTTCGAAAGCATCATCTTCGGAATTTCTTTCCTCGGGGGCACCATTTCAGATCTCTGGGAACGTATGTATGGGGCAGGAGGCCCTCGACAAATGTAATTAAATCTCTAGCAGCCGAGATCGAGCATTCCGATGAAGTTTTGGGCCACAATACATTAAGAAAGAACATGCAAAAGGAAAAGACCAAAAGGGATTGCAAGATGCACAAGCAACAGTCCAAGAGTGTTCATCCCAAGAACTCTGTTCCGATGTGGGATGCAAAAGTTAGTAGATGATACTGTCACCTCATTCCATGGAAAGTAAAGGAATGAAGCGCCACACCAGGTTGAAGATAAGAGGAAATGAGCAGCTGTGTAAGTTTGCATATCTTCATATACGGGAAAGATCAGGTGCCTTTCTCTCGTTGTCTTGAGCTGAAGCTTTGAAAAAGGAAACCTTGGCATAACTGGTAAAGTCGCTGCTATTTGGCCTTGTCCACAGATTTGAACCATGGAAATGGGTGATAAGAGGAAGAGGTAGAGAAGGGAAAGGACTAAAAGTAGATGAAGAAGAAATAAGTGTAGTTGTGTTCAATCGAGTAACTTCTCATTTATAGAAAGCTGACGACGGGACCAGTGGCATAAGTGGCCGACAAAGGCTGAAACGTATTGGACGTTTTGGGGAAGCACACTGACATGACCTTTCCGATCACATCAAACGCCTACGTCACGGGCATGACATCATTATAAGTGGTTCGGGAAGATCGAGGTTCAAATCATTTCATATCAACTTATTCTAAGAAATGCGGGGACTATCTGTATATGGTCAAAAAGGAGACCTCAATATTGGAGACTTGTTTACATTCCGAGCTCGGGTTCGGGGAACTCGAGGTGAGAGTCAAGCCAGGCCTGGGTAAGCACACCTCGAGGAAGCAGATCGAAGGACTGACACGACCTACATCGAGGGCAGCACAATCTCGAAGACACTCAAGAAAGAGCGGGAAATTCCAAGAACACGTGGGTCAGGACTTAAATTATAGGATAAGATTTGTACGAAATAGTGTAAGTCTGTACTAGGTTGTTATACAGCTGTACCAATAGGATTCTTTATCATAATTGGAAATGTATCATATTAGGGTTTTCCCCTCCTATATAAAGAGGACCCCAATTATTGGTAATGACACATTATTCACTGCAATAGAACATTCTACTCTGCTTTCCTTGTTTAACGTGCACAACAATTGTTCTTCGGCTTTATTGTCTTTACTTTATTGTTCTTAGCTAACCTCGAGGTCCCTGGGATAATAAAGCTCGAGGTCCCTATTACTCCAACAACACTAATTTGGTTCAGCAATTCTTCTTACTTAAGTTTAATATTACTTTTATAATCACTAGTATTGGAACATATCACATATCTTTAAAACCACAAATTATCTTTAATTGTCACTCACATTTTTCGAGGTAAACAATGATGTACTTGTCTGTGCTGTTTTGCTTCAATGAGTTCTTCAATCTCAAATGTTACTCTATTGATATGGCTTGAGGCATTATTTCGAATTCCCTTTGTCTTAAAGTAGAAACTTACAACTTGTGATATTGTATTGAGTTTAGTTGGCCAGTTTGTTTTTTAAGCTTTTTATGTCAATGATATTTGCGTTTAAACCCCAATGGAGGAACAAAAATTAATAGCTATTGGTATTTGTTGTGGAATTAACCTCACTAGAAGGGCTCCCTTTCTGGCACAAGCACTGCTCGGGGCCTTGACACTCTTGTGAAATCTAAAGTATTTGGAGGTCAAAGCAAAAACTTGTGAGGAGGTATGGTCACTCTAGTCAATATGCTTCGTATGCTTAAGATTACAATTATGCATTTAATTCTTTCATTTCGGCCTTTACCCTTATGGCCTGATGTTCTTCTCGTCGCGATATTGTTGCTGATGTCTGCTGCAGATACTAAATTAATGGGGCCGATGCTTTTGTCAGCCCACTATAAAGAGTCTAGCCTCCTCACTTTAGACTATTGTTGTTTATTTGTCCTTTTGTGTACTCGTGTTATGAAAACTGACGCCGATATTATATGCTCTTCTATTTATTACTTTGATTGATTAGGTAGGAAATAATCTTAGTATAACTAATAATGTAGGACAAAATGGAAACACAATAAAGGTAAAATTTTCACTTCACAAGATTAACCACCTCTAAACTTAATTATATGCTAGTTGAATAAATTAAGTTTTGTTTCACTCATTTGTTTCCTCTAATGGATTTGTCAGAAGTATTTTGCAGAATTGGATCAGGATAAATGAAGTAACTTTTTAATAGAATTCAATTGATCACTTAGGCAAAACTGAAAACAGTAATATTTTGGAAGAAAAGATGTGCATTGTAACGACCCGACCGGCCGTTTAGAGCTCTAGCGCGTCGTTTAGTGCTTTGAGGCCTTGAGCAGCATCACTTCATGTATTATGACTTGTACGTGTGGTCAGAATTGAATTTCGAGAAGTTTGGAGTTGTTTCGGAAGGAAAGTTCTCAATTCGGAAGCTTTAAGTTGGAAGAGTTGACCAAGGTTTGACTTTTGAGTAAACGACCTCAGAATCGAGATTCGAAGTAAGTTTGTATGATGATTTCGGACTTGGGCATGTGTTTGGGTTGAGTATCGCGTGGCCCGGGAGCATTTCAGTGCTTATAGTGGAAAGTTAGCATTCCGAAGGTTTTAGAAATTCCTATGTTTGGTTTGAAGTGGACTTTGGTGTTATCGATGTTTGTTTGGGATTCCGAGCCTTGTAATAGGTTTGAATCGTGATTTATGACTTAAGCGTAAAGTTTGGCATCATTCCGAAATGTTTAAGCATAATTCGGATGCGATCGCGAAGTTTAAATGTTTGAAAGCTTAAAGAAAGGTTTCGATCATCCAATCGTAGTTTTGATGTTGTCTGACGTGTTTTAACGCTTCGACTAAGTTCGTATCATGTTTTGGAATTCGTTGGTATATTTGGATGGAGTGTCGGGTGCCTCGGGTTTGAAATGGATTTAAAACGGATTGAAATTTGGATTTGAGGAGATGTTGTTGTTGTTGAAGACCGGTGTCATCACACCTGCAGAAGGAGTGGTTGCAGTGCGCTCACCCAGGTGCATAGGGGCCATTGCAGGTGCAAATTTCGTGGAGGGGACCTGGTAGTGCATGTGCGAGCAAAATTCCGCACCTGCGAAGTCGCAAATATGGAGAAGAGATCGCAGAAGTGGAAGGAGCTCGGCAAGCTGGAGTCGTAGAAGCGGAAAGGCTCTGCATGTGCGAGTGCACAAGAGCGAGCATTTGACTGCAGAAGCAGTCATGCATGAGCGGAAATTGGTTCGCAGAAGCGGTTTACTTGGGCTTAGAGGGAACGACACATGCGATGGATTTTTCCTCAGAAATGGCTATTCGACAGCAAATGCAAAGTATCGCTGGTCATAATTGTTTTAAAACGGGTTTTGGCTCATTTTTCAATTCATTTCTTCCATGGGAGCCGTCCTTGGAGCGATGTTGGAGTGCCATATTCGTCGTCAATCATGAGATAAGTGATTTCCACAAGTTGTGAGTTAAATATACGAATTTAGGCTTGTAAATTCATGAAATTTTGTAAAAATTGTGGAGCTTTTGAAGATAATCTATGATTTGAAATTTTTGGGTTTTTACCATGAAATTGGATGTAGAATTTGGAATAAATCATATATTTGAGTTAGTAATATTATGGGTAAAGTTTATATTCGAAAATTTTCGGAATCTGGGCACATGAGCCCTAGGGTTGACTTTGTTGACTTTTCGAGCGGAGTTGAGAATCATTATAAATTGTTAAATTGTACGTATTGGGATATATTTTGATTGATTTTCACATTGTTTGACTAGTTTTGGATTTTTGGCCAACGATTGGAGGTGTTAGAGAGGCATTTGAACCGGTTATGGAACTTCTGAGCGAGGTAAGTCTCATGTCCAACCCTATGAGGGGGAATTTATCCCGTAGGTGTTATATTCTTATGTGCTACATGTTGTGGAAGCTGCGCATGTATAAGGTGAGGAGTGTCCGTGCGTATGCTACAATTCGTGATCATGTCCGGATAGACTTAGGATCACTCCATGCTTTAATTGTACTATTTGAGTTATCCTTGCCTATTTAATTCATTCATTTCGCATTATAACTTGAGACTAGGCTTGCGTAGAGTGATACACTCGCTATTGTAGAGATTGGACGAGCTACCTGATTAGTCGCGGAATAATTGTGCTTCTTTTTCGAATTTCTCTCGCGTTGTGCATTTTTTTCATCAAAAAGATCCTTTAAATTTCACAACTCGCACGTATACTCGTGAGTGGGGTCAAGGAGCCGTTAAAGCTTCTTATTCTAATGGGATCGGGTCATTCCCCTCGGTAGGATCATATTCTGGTGGGATCAGTCCATTCACCTCGGTAGTAGCATATTCTTATGGGATCGGGTCATTCGCCTCGGCATTCCTATAAAATACTCTTATGGGATCGGGACGTTCGCCTCAGCAACTTCATGAAACACTCTTATTGGATCGGGCCTTTCACCTGATAGAATTGTGCGTTATATTTGACGAGAAGCTAGAGTATCCAGTTTTTTCCTGATTTGAGTTGTGACGACCTATCTGGTGGGTACCATTTTTTAATATATATACTCCGGTTGAGGAGGTAACGAATAATTGAGAGCTTTTGTTTACTGTTCAAAAGAGGATCGTACCATGTACCTATATTTGTTTACTCTTTTATTTACCATGCCTCATACTTATTTAGTTTCTACTGTACTTGATATATCAGACCACTAGTAAGTGTCGGTGTCGACCCCTCCTCACTACTTCTCCGGGGTTAGTCTAGATACTTACTAGGTACACGTTGATTTACGTACTCATTCTACACTTCTGCACTTACTGTCCAGGATTATACTCCTGGTGCTCTTTTGGGCGCAAAGGCAGAGCTATTGCAGAGACTTTACGGTGCGCTGCACCCCATGTTACGATCCGCAGCATACGGAGTCTCCATCAGAATTATTTACATTTTTCCTGTCTAACTTGTTTTCCAAACAAATGTTGTTGTTATTGTACCTTCTATTAGTTGTTCATACACTTGTGACACCATGTTTTAGGGGTTGTTCTAGAAATTATTTATGGGTTGTTTTACATTGCATACTTTAACCTTATATTTTCATTAAACTGAAAGTAACTATGATTTATTTTAATGCACTAACCTCCCTATTTAAATAAGATTCACGATTTTAGAAATAATAAAATGATTAATTAAGTGTTGTCTTGCCTAAAGGCGACGTTGGGTGCCATCACGGTCTGTATTGGATTTTCGGGTCATGACATCTTGGTATTAGAGCGTTAGGTTCACTTAGGTCTCACGAGTCATGAGCAAGTCTGGTAGTGTCTTGCAGATCGGTATGGAGACATTTGTACTTATCTTCGAGAGGCTACAGGGATGTTAGGAGCACTTCCCTTCTTGATTCCCTGTCGTGCGGATTGCTTCCATTTAGGCTTATGTCTTCATTTCCTTTCTATTCATTCTTATACTATGTGGAGTGCTTGCTATCAATTGGGCATCGAAGAGTTGTGTTTACCGTGAAAATGGTAATAACAATTTTGTTGATGGGACTCTAAAAATATGTGATATATTTTTATGCTAGTTGTTAAGCAGATGATGCTATGTGTATGAAATTTAGAGACTAAGAGCTAAAAATGAGGTGATAATCTAACTGAGAGGCTGACAATCGAGGCCTCGATCTTGTCGATATGGGGGCTTCGGGGTCGATTCAGTGGCTCAATAATGAGCTATCGGGGGCGTTCGGGGTATGACTAGCAGTTATGTCAAAATTAATAAAGGCTCTTTTATGACCAATAATAAGCAATTAATGATGAACAAGTATGAAGATAATAAATGAAAGTAATAATAACAAGAAAGTATGTTAGAAAGCAAAGAAAATGTTCTTTCTTATTCGTGTGGAGTAACTGATGTAACCCCCCTCCTCAAAAATTACAAGGATCCCCTTTAAATAGGAGGGGAGATCCCTATGTAGTACAAAAGCATTAATTACAAAGATATGGAGATGGGACAACTAGATACTGCCATGATGCGGGCTTAGACTAGCCTGACGGATTTTATCGGCTCTAGCTGCACGCCTTGGGAACTCCCCATCTCTACTATAGCCAGGGTCAACATTGTCCCAAGATCGAGCGTTGACGAACCTCGAGGGAGGGAGCTTGACTGTAGCCTTGCGGCCTCGAGCCTTCGAGACGATCCTCTGAGGTTCCGCGATGACGAAGAATCGGACCCTCTGATTTCACCGTATACAGATAGTCCCCGCATTTCTTGGAGAGGAGAGACAAGAAACGATTTTGACATCCATTTATGTGGACTTCCTGTGACGATGTCATACCGATGATATCATGCCTATGACGCAAGCCTTCGTGATAACTAGGGCATCCCATGGACTTGTCTTTGATTTACACTATGTTTCCTTTTATTTTCGTTTGTGGAGATTCTGAATGCATGACTCTGCCGGTAAATGCCAACATCGAGCCCAGGTGTGGATTTTTTTCTAGCCTTCGATTGATCAACGCGGCTCCCCGCAGAACCCTTTGTCGTTCTTTGGACAAGGTCTGGGTTGGACTGACAAACTCGGGTTGTCGGGACCCTGGCTTCGAGTTGGATGAGAGTAGAGCTTCGAACCTTCGGAGTGACACTTAGCCTCCTGACCCTACGATAATCTTAGAAAGGGGATTCGCTCGAAAGCTCGAGAATAGAGATTGCCTTTAGGCTTTCGAGAGCAGATTCCGAGCGGGGGTTTGCTCAGACTCGGGCCATCTGGAAACTTGTTTTAAACTTGATGTAGATAGCCTTAAAGGCATTGTAGATAGATTCTAGATGAGGGTTTACCCGAATTTAGATGGTACCTCAGGCCTATACGAGTCTTGCAATGATATCGATGGCCCTTTGGAGAGGTCCTCGACATCGGGTACTATCATTGGACTGGCGATGATGCCAATGGCTTCTTGGACCTAACTTCATTTCAATGGAGATCCTCGAGGTCGGGAACCACCTCGGGATTTGTAATGATGCCAGTGGCCTTTTGGAGCCTAACTTCTTTCTTATGGAGATCCTCGAGGTCGGGTACCACCTCGGGATTGGTAAAATGTTGTTGGCTACCTGGAGCCTAACTTTTCTTTGATGGAGATCCTCGAGGTTGGGTACCACCTCAGGACTGGCAAAGATGTTGTTGGCTTCCTAGAGCCTAACTTTCTTATCGGAGATCCTTGAGGTCAGGTATCACCTCGGGATTGATGATTTCGTTGGCCTTTTAGGCAGGCGGGTCGCCGCCGCTTTTCCCATATATAGGGTCATTGAGCCCCCTTTGGAGATCCCATTATTTTCAGCGGTTACTTTTTCTTTTCTGTGTTGAACCTTTCATTACTAGCGTACTTGCACAAATTTCTACTCTTGCTCTCTGATTTGCCACCTCTATGACCATTACATCGGGGTCTGTTTGGCAGAGATGGGAGAATTCTGCCTTCGGTATTCGGGACCAACTAGAGCATACCTTGAAGATTATTTCATTGATTGAAGAAGAGTATCTTGGGTTAGTGAGCAAAGACCGCTGCTGGGGGGAGGAAGTAGTGTTACAGATACTTTCCCCGGATGAGGGTATCACGGATCGTGCTGATGGATTCTTGAATGTTTACACGTATCCTTTCACACTGGGCCCCCTTGATAGAATTGTGCTCGACTTCTATTTAAAGTATCGAGTCACCTTAGCGCAGATCCACCCGTCATTTTAGCGAATAACGTTGATGATGAGATTTTTTGCGAAGAAAGCGTTTCTTGAATTCACGCTTAGTCATCTTAATAGGTTGTATCGGCCCTTTTACCATTGAGGTCTGCTAACCTTGCGATGCCGGTCGACCACGCCCTTTGTTGTCGACGATGAGGAAGAAGGAGATCGGGAGTGGATGAGTCGATTCGTCCGAGTTTGGACCGCTGACGTTATCCCCGTGGAGTTTTTGCCATTCTCTAAGGAATGGAATTATGCACGTAAGTGGTACATTCTGTGCTTTCTCAGTTTTGCTTATGGCGGAAGCTAGTTTTGTAACCGTGCCTTCTTTTCTTTTTCTGCAGCGATTTCATGGGCGTCGGGTGACGTCCTAGATCTACCAGGTTGGGTTCGGAAGCTGGTGACCCACTCGAGTTGTGATGAGCGCAAGTGGCAAGCTTTGTCCTGTGGCAGATGGGAAGCAAAACATTATAATATGCGAGAGATGCCTTTGCATGGCGATGGTGCTCAAATTGAGGTGAACACGGACCAGGGGCCCGGAGTGGAAGTGTCGATTGAGCCGACTGTGCCTGTGGTTTCTGATTTTGTAAAGGCGGTTTCTCCTATGCTGCCGTCCTTTTTTTTCGCCGGAGATACTTCGAGGGGTGCTCGAAACCCGGGGCCATATGTGCCGAGTGACCGTGCCTCGACTGGGGTCAACTTATTCGAAATCGGGGAAGCCTCGCTGGCGGATGTGTGCTCGACCTCTGAGGAAGTCCCGCAGCTTTACTATGCGGTGAGTTTTGGCACAAGTTTTCGGATTTCGTATCCTCCCTTTCCTATCGTGTTTTCTTTTTGCAGGCTTTTGATAAGCATAAGTCCGAGCTGCCTCCCTAGGAGGCCAGGCTTCGAAAAGCTTTGGATGAGGAGAAATTGCTTAGGCGCCTTTTTGAAGAAAAGGAAAACGAGCTGGCATGCTTACAGTATGAGGCGAGTCGGAGTTTCAATTATGAGAGCTATTTGAAGGAGCAGGTAGTTTTTGTTTCGACTGAGCATGTGTTCTTTCTTCTGCCTCCTGAGGCTAGTGTTTTGTTTATTTCAATTGCAGAAAGAGGCGGAGGAACTTAAGCGCCTTCGCAACGAAGTTGACCGAACCAAGCTCGAGTATGATGAGTTGAAGGCTCGGTCAGGCACTCAGACTTCAGCGGAGGAGGGTGCTCTGGGCAATGTCTCCGCCCTTGAGGCTCAACTTTGCTTAGCTTATGACAATGCTTTGGTTCAAACAGATGTGATCACGAAGCTTGATTCCGAGCTTTCGAAGGTCAGGGCTGAGATCGTTAATGCTCGGGCTAATGCCGTGATGAGCCGAACTAAGGCTGACCAGGAGACGATGATCTATTTGAAGGATGTTGCCGATGCTCAAGCTGAGCTGCAAAAGGCCCTTGATCGTGAAGGCAGGATCAAGGAATATGCTCGTTGCAAGTCTCGACGAGTTGGCGCGAGCGAGGGCGGACAATCATTATGCTCGGTTAGTTCTGTCCCACATTGGAGAAAGCAAAGATGAGGCCGACAGGCTGTAACTCCCGGGGCGAGCGTAGATTTTTGCCATCTGTATGTAGTATTTTCAAAGAATGTTTGTAGATGGAGATTGCGTTTTTCATTTATGTGTATAACCATTGAGGCTTTATTTCTTCCGTACCTCTTTCTGTCTTGAATTTGGCCAGGTAAACCGATCTTTGATTTGGTAGGAATCCTTAGATTCGCGATATGGCCCCGGGGCTCATTAGGCTGGCGATAATGGCTGTTATGCCTCGGGTCAAAGCGACCTTTCAGTGTAAGATGGCGTTTGAGCTCTTCTGCATTTTTCCCTGGGGCATTTTTAGGTAACTAATTTGGGTTCCGTCTCCGGATCGGGTTGCGATTCGAGCTCATTCGACCCTCAAGTTTTCACGTTTGCATAGGCTGGCGACAATGGCTCTTATGTCTTAGGTCGAAGCAACCTTTCATGTGGGCTTTATTTTTCCCTCGTTAAGGACATTTTTTGATAATTTTTCCTGACTCTTCGACGGTTCGAGAAGAACCTCGATTATAAGCCGTTTTGTGGCGATGATCGAGCACCTCGGCAGGTTTAGCTCGGAGGCTGAGTATCTCAAAGCCTGTGATTTGGAGCTGACATGGTCGAAGCTCTTTTGCCTATATCGAGGGTAGCCTGTTTAACCGGTTCTTTTTGAAGTAGATTCGAAGTAATTGAAGGCCTGTGATTTTGTAGCGACGGTCGGGCGTCCCCGAGTCGCGTTAGTTATGCTGGTACAGCCTTATGACCATTGTCATTTATGCTTGGCCGGAGCCATTTTTGATCCCAAGTGAAGTAGTTTCGGCGTCTATATCGAGGGTATGCCTTTTTAGGGGTCTTACAAGTTTGATATATAGCCTAAACTTTGAGATCGGGTTTATGCCTTTCGCAAGGTCTTACAAAATTTTCATGTCGTTGAGGTCTTACGGTTTTTAGATACTGGGTACAAGTATGGTTCATGCCTTGCTTGAGGTCTTGCATGTGCTGCCACTTGGTACAAGTGCGATTCATTCCTTATTTGAGGTCTTATAGATGTTTCCACTTGGTACAAGTGCGATCCATGCCTTGCTCGAGGTCTTACAGATGTTGTTGTTGCCATATGTAGGTCTTCTGAGACCGAGTCTGCCTGCTTGGGGTCTTATGGCCTCGAGTTTTTTGATAAATAGCGATTGGCGATGGCGATTGATGGCAGTCCCCGAGTTATCGAGGATTTCTCAGCTCGGGAGCCATTACGATGGAGATGGCGATTGACGACAGTCCCAGAGCTATCTAGAAGTTCTCGGCTTGGCGGCCATTACGATGGAGATGGCATTTGACGGTAGTCCCCGAGCTATCGAGGATTTCTCGGCTCGGGAGCCATTACGATGGAGATGGCGATTGACGTTAGTCCCCGAGCTATCGAGGATTTCTTGGCTCGGGAGCCATCACTTGCAAACTTGGTGTTGCCCGATTGAGGATTTACGATTATGGAATTTCCGACCCGCATGTCGCGTAGCTTCGAGTTTTTGACGCCAGTCCCCGAGTGTTGGGGACATTTTGGCTGTGGAGTTTGCTTTGTGATCTAGATGTCGCCTCATTCAGGGCATACGAGTTAGGAGTTCCGGCCCGAAGGTGGTGCGATTTTTGTGATTTTGATGCCAGTCCCCGAGTGCTCGGGGCACTTTTCGCTTTGGAGCCATTTCGTGATTTTGATGTTGCCTCGTTGAGGGCTTATGAGTTATGAGCTCCGACCCGGGGGTCCCATTGTTATGAGTTGTCGATGCCAGTCCCCAAGTGTTTGGGACGTTTTATTTTACAGAGGAGCCGTTTTTGCAAAAATACCGTGTCTCTTTTGAAGCGTGAAACGCTTTTTGAAAGTATTCTTCAATTGCTTGAGCATACATGTCTTTGCTGTTGAGGGCTCGGTTATTCTAAGCGGGCACGGTCCGTTCGACCGTTTGGCCCGGTACATTGTTTTTCCCATCGAGACCCCATTCAGCGTACCTTGGCTTCTCCGAGTAGGTGACCTTCTTGGGGGATGCCCCCCAGTATTCGAGTTTGATTGCAAAAGAAGACTTGAATACTTGTTGAGTCCTCCTTAGGTAGCATGTGGATGTAACCTCGCTGGTAAAACCCTTTTTGGGATAAAAACCCGGTCGAAGGACAAGAGTGCAACGCATGCTTTTGAAACCTAAGGCCTTCGAGTTGGAGAGTGCTTTGGCCGTTTCGACCGGATACCTGCACTCAGTTCAGTGTATAATGTAATTGAGAGAGAAAGGAGGCGGTCATACCTTGGTGTGGAATTACCCAGCGATGTTTCGAGCCTTGATGTGTTTCAGTCGCTCGTGATGAGGACGCGGTACGGTCCCCTTCTTTGTTTAGTCGGGAAAAGCCAAGAGTGTAGCTTGCTATTTCTATTTTATTGTTTGATAATACTTTGGCTCCTTCGAGGGTGGAGATACTGGTGTTTCGGGCCGCACCGACCATATTGACCGGTACGGCGGTTTCGACTTTTGTTGTTTTATTCGCCCAGTTGTGTCCGTTCAAGACTTCAAAAGGCGGGCATAATTTGGTTAGGCAGTCCGAGTTGCTCGGTCACCTTCGACATGGTAATATTGGCTGAGCTACTTGGATCCACAAGAATATATCTGATTCGAAATCTGTTTACAATAAGAAGTTACCAGTGCGCCGTAGCAGAGCCGAGACAGGGCCTCGGGTTGGCCTCTCCCTGTTGAGGAATGTTTTTGCTTTCCTGGTTGGGGGTTCTTGCAGGGTGCCGATACCTCAGAAGATCGCATGGATGATATGTGCACTGCGAACATTTCCCTTGCCGCATGCTGTTCCCCGTAGATGGTTTTAATCCCATCCTTTGTCGGGAATTTTATCATTTGGTGGAGGGTGAATGGTACTGCTCTCATGCAGTGTATCCATGGTCTCCCGAACAAGGCGCCGTATCTCATGTCTCATTCGATGACATGAAATTTGACATTCTCGGTCGTGATTTCTCCTTTTGTCGTTTCCCTTGCCATGTTGAATCCGTGGAGGATTCGAGTGGCATGTAAGATTTGGTCGAGCAGTCCGAGTTGCTCGATTACCCTCGACTTGATAATGTTGGCCGCGAGTAAGCGTTTAATTTGGAATGTATTTACAAGGAAAGAGATTACCAGTGCGTCGTTGTGAGGCTGAGACAAGGTCTCGATGTCCTCGTCGCTGAAAGTTGGGCAATCCTCGGGTACGTAGCCCCGAGTTCAATTTTCTCCGGTGATGGATATTTTTGTCCTTCTCATCACGGGTTCCTGTGGGGCATCGATGCCTCCCAAGATCATGTGGATGACATGTTGCAGCTCTTTCGTCTCGTTCTTCTTGGCCGCCTCTCTTTCCCGAATCTAATTTTTGGCCCGGTCAGTTAGGAATTCTCGAAGGTGACCTTTATTGAGTAGTCCGGCTAATTCTTCTCGGAGCTGGTGGCGATCCTCAGTCCTGCAGCCATGCGTTTTGTGAAATTCGCACACTAAGTTATGATTCTTTTGCGAAGGATCCGATTGTACTGGCCTGGGCCACCTGGCGTCCCTGATTTTACTAATGGCTAAGACAATATCCGATATATCGACGTTGAAGTTGTACTCTAACAGGCGAGGCGCCTTTGCTGGTCCTGCGTTCCTGTTAAATCTGGCTCTGTTGATGAGTCCCCGAGGATTCTGTCCTCGGTCTATCCTTCGGTAGTTTCAAGGCGGGTTACGCCTAGGGGCGTTCCTTCGGTCTTCGATGTATGGCTGATATCTTTCTTTGTTTGGCTCCGGCTCCTTCGCCAGGCGTCTTCTTGGGTATAACGAGCCCGAGGGGGCTCCCACCTGATCATCCTCGACCCTTATTATTGACTGGTATCGGTTGTGAACATCCGACCAAGTCACGGCGGGGTACTCGAGCAGATTCTCTTTCAGCTGCTTCGAAGCTACCGAGCTTCGCTCGTTCAGAACTTGAGTGAAGGCCTGTACCGCCCAGTCGTCGGACTCCGGTGGTAGTTCCATTCTTTCCATTTGAAAGAGAGACACAATTTCTCGCAGCATCTCGTTCTCCCTTTGCCTAATTTTGAAGACGTCAGATTTCCTGGTGGCCACCTTGATGGCCCCGGCATGCGCCTTTATGAAGGAATCTGCCAACATGGCAAATGAGTCTATAGATTTTGGGGCCAAGTTATGATACCACATCATCGCCCCTTTAGAAAGTGTTTCTCTAAATTTTTTCAGCAGGGCAGACTCGATCTCGTCGTGCTTCATGTCGTTGCCTTTTACTGCACAGGTGTATACGGTGAAATCAGAGGGTCCAATTCTTCGTCATCGAGGCACCTGAGAGGATCATCTCGAAGGCTCAAGGCCGCTAGGCTACGGTCGAGCTCCCTCGCTCGAGGATCGTGGACGCTCGATCTTGGGACAATGTTGACCTCGGCTATAATAGAGATGCCGAGTTCCCAAGGCGTGCAGCTAGAGCCGACAAAATCCGCCAGGCTAGTCTGAGCCCGCATCATGGCAATATCTAGATGTCCCATCTACATATCTTTGTAATTAATGCTTTTGTACTACATAGGGATCTCCCCTCCTATATAAAGGGGATCCTTGTCATTTTTGAAGGGGCGTGTTGCTCCAGTTACTCCACACGAATATGTGAAGAATATTCTCCCTGCTTTCTAACATACTTTCTTGTTATTGTTGCTTTCATTTATTATCTTCATACATGTTCATCATTTATTTCTTATCATTGGCCATAAAGAGCCTTTATTAATTTCGATATAGCTGTTAGCCTTACCTCGATCGTCCCCTATATGTCGTTACCGAGCTACTATATCTACCTCGAAGCCCCATATCGACAAGCTCGAGGCCTCGTTTGTCAGCCTCTCAGTTTGATTATCATCTCATGTTTAGCTCGTACTTCATCTCTAAACTTCATATACGTAGCATCATCTGCTTAACAACTAGCATAAAAATAGATTTCATATTTTTAGAGTCCCATCAACAAATTTAATTGTTATTACCATTTTCACGGAAAACAGTTTGGCGCCCACCGTGGGGCTAAAAATAATAGTGATTATTTTTTTTGTTGGTTCCATTACACAACGCAAGTTATCTTTTACACCTTTTCTTGTCCAAGATCTTCAATTTCAAGTTGAAATGCCTAGCTCAGTAAATAGAGTCGAAAATGATAATCTCAAGAACCACGGAGGGAATGGTATGGCTGTTCCAGGTGTTGGTGAGCCACCACGAAACCTTGAGAACGCACCAGGACCAATTTCGATGGACAAAGTCTCGCGCGGCGCTTAACATGTTGAAATAAGCTCCCACACTAACAAGAGCGTACGCCAAGGCGACCAACAAGAAGCCTAGAAAACCCCAGCCCGGGAAGAACGAGAGGTTAGCCTTCATGTTATTTTTGAAATATTGCAGGCACAACAGCTGGCTATTGTTCAGCTGCAAAGCAACCAGAAAACTCCTAGCACGGTAGCACCGGGGACAGCTCCCCTAACCGAGCAGATACCGGAGAGATCGAGCAATAATGGGTCGATAGCCGATCCCGTCACCATAAAGATGCTTGAGGACCTCACCAGAAGGATCAAATCGGGCGAGAAAATGATAGAAGCAACCGATAAGAAGGTCGAGACTTACAACTCAAGGGTCAATCAAATTCCAGGAGCGCCCCCGATCTTGATAGGTGTGGACTCAAAGAAGTTCATACAGAATCCGTTCCCACAGGAAGCGGCCCCGAAACCCATTCCAAAGAAGTTCAGAATGCTAGATCTTCCAAAATATAACGGTACCTCGGATCCCAATGATCACGTTACCGCCTACACCTGTGTAGTAAAGGGCAACGACCTAAGGGACGACGAGATGGAGTCCGTCCTGCTTTAGAAGTTCGGGGATACACTTTCTAAAGGGGCAATGACGTGGTATCACAAGCTGGCCCCGAATTCTGTAGACTCATTTGCCATACTGGCAAATTCCTTCATAAAGGCACATGCTGGGGCCATCAAGGTGGCCACGAGGAAATCCGAGGTCTTCAAAATAAAGCAAAGGGAGAATGAAATGCTGCGAGAATTTGTATCTCGCTTTCAAATGGTACGTATGCAACTACCACCGGTCTCCGACGACTGGGCAATGCAGGCCTTCACTCAAGGTCTGAATGAACGAAGCTCGGTGGCTTCGAAGCAGCTGAAATAGAATTTGGTTGGATATCCCACTGTGACCTGGTCGGACGTTCATTACCGACACCAGTCGAAAATTAGGGTCGAGGGCTACAATTAGGAGCCTCCTCGGGCTCGCTATATCCAAGAAGGCTTCTGGCGGAGGAGCCAGAGCCAAACAAAGAAGATATCAGCCATACATCGAAGATCGAAGGAACGCCCCGAGGCGCAACATACCCCGCAATGACCGAAGGATGGACCGAGGACAGAATCCTCGGGGATCCGTCAACAGAGTCGGGTTTGATAGGAACATAGGTCCGAAGGAGGCACCTCGCTTATCAGAATACAACTTCCACATCGACGTATCGCCCTCAGTAAATCAGGGACGCCAGGTGGCCCAGGACTGTACAATCGGATCCTTCGCAAAGGAATCATAACTTAGTGTGCGAATTTCATAACACACACGGACACAGGATTGAGGATTGCCACCAAATCCGAGAAGAAGTAGCCAAACTACTCAATAAAGGTCACCTCTGAGAATTTCTAAGTGACCGGGCCAAAAATCAGTTTTCGGGAAAGAGAGGCGGCCAAGAAGAACGAGACAAATGAGCCGCAACATGTCATCCACATGATCTTGGGAGGCATCAATGCCACACAGGAACCCATGATGAGAAGGACAAAAATATCCATCACCGGAGAAAAGCGAACTCGGGGCTGCGTACCCGAGGATGCCCCCACTTTCAGCGACGAGGACATCGAGACCTTGTCTCAGCCTCACAACGATGCACTGGTAATCTCTTTCCTTGTAAATACATTTCAAATTAAAACGTGTACTCGTGGCCAACATTATCAGGTCGAGGGTAATCGAGCAGCTCAGACTACTTGACCAAATCGTACTGCCTCTCGAGTCCTCAACGGATTCAACATGGCAAACAAAACAACGAAAGGGGACGTCACCCACCCCAGTTAACATGGAAGGCAAAACCAAAATGCCAAATTCCATGTCATCGAGGTAGACTTGAGGTACAATGCCTTTCTCGGAAGGTCATGGATACACTCCATGAGAACTCCATCAAATGATGAAATTCCCGACAAAAGAGGGGATTAAAACCATCGACGGGGAACAACATGCGGCAAGGGAAATGTTCGCAGTGCACGATGTTTGCAGTGCACATATCTTCCATACGATCTTTTGAGGTATCGGCACCCTGCAGGAGCCCCCAGCGAGGAAAGCAAAAACATTCCACAACAGGGAAAGGCTAACCCGAGGTCCAGTCTTGGCTCCGCTACGACGTGCTAGTAACTTCTTTTCCGGTAAACATATTTCGAATTAGACATATGCTTGTGGATCCAGGTAGCTCGGCCAATATTACCAACTCAAAGGTGACAGCAACTCAGACTGCCTAACCAAATTATGCCCTCCTTTCAAAATCCCGAACAGACCCAAATGGGCGAACAAAACAACAAAAATGGAAACCGCCATACCGGTCAAAATGGTCGGCGCGGCCCGAAACACCCGTATCTCCACCCTCGAAGGAGCCATAAGCCCTCAACGAGGCAACATCAAAATCACGAAATGGCTCCAAAGCCAAAAGCGCCCCGAGCACTCGAGGACTGGTGTCAAAATCGCAAAAATCACACGACTTTCGGGTTGGAACTCCTAACTCTATGCCCTCAATGAGGCGACATCTAGATTACAAAAAAAGCTCTAGAGCCAAAATGTCCCGAACACTCGGGGACTGGCGTCAAAAACTCAAAGCTACGCGACCTCTGGGTCGGAAACTCTAAAATCATAAATCCTCAATCGGGCAACACCAAGTTTTGCATGTGATGGCTCCCAAGCCACGAAATCCTCGATAGCTCGAGGACTGCCATCAATCGCCATCTCCATCGTAACGGCTCCCTAGCCGAGAAATCCTCGATAGCTCGGGGACTGCCGTCAATCGCCATCTCCATCATAATGGCTCCCAAGCCGAGAAATCCTCCTTACCTCGAGGACTGCCATCAATCTCCATCGCCAATCGCCACTTATCAAAAAACTCGAGGCCATAAGACCCCAAGCGGGAAAACTCGGTCTCGTATGACCTACGCAAGGCAACAATAACATCTGTAAGACCTCGAGCAAGGCATGAATCGCACTTGTACCAAGTGGAAACATCTGTAAGACCTCAAGCACGGCATGAATCGCACTTCTACCAAGTGGCAACACCTGTAAGACCTCAAGCAAGGCATGAACCATACTTGTACCAAATATCTAAAAACTGTAAGACCTCAAAGGCATGAAAATTTTGTAAGACCTTGGTAAAGGCATAAACTCGATCTCAAAGTTTAGGCTATATATCGAACTTGTAAGACCCCTAAAAATGCATACCCTCGATATAGACACCCAAACTACTTCACTTGGGATCAAAAAATGCTCCGCCGAAGCACAAATGACTGCGATCATAAGGCTGTACTAGCCAAACTAACGCGACTCGGGGACGCCCGACCGTCGCTACAAAATCACAGGCCTTCAATTACTTCGAATCTACTTCGAAAGATCCGGTTAAACAAGCTACCCTCGACATAGGCAAAAGAGCTTCGATCATGTCAGCTCCAAATCACAGGCTTCGAGATACTCAGCCTCCGAGCTAAACCTCCGAGGTGCTCGATCATCGCCACAAAATGGCTCATAATCGAGGTTCTTCTCAAACCATCGAAGAGTCAGGCTAAAATTATCGCAAAAAGTCCTTAACGAGGGAAAAATAAAGCCCACATGAAAGGTCGCTTCGACCCAAGGCGTAAGAGCCATTGTCGCCAGCCCATTGAGGGTCGAATGAGCTCGAATCGCAACCCGATTCGGAGACTGAACCCAAAATAGTTACCTAAAAATTTCCCAGGGCAAAAACCACAAGAGCTCAAACGCCAGCTTACACTGAAAGGTTTCTTCGACCCGAGGCAATAAGAGCCATTATCGCCAGCCTAATGAGCCCCAGGGCCATATAGCGAATCTAAGGATTCCTACCAAATAAAAGACCAGTTCGCCTGGCCAAATTCAAGACAGAAAGAGGTACGGAATAAATAAAGCTACAAGGGTTTCCTTATACACATATACGAAAAATGCAAACTCCATCTACAAACATGCTTTGAAAATATTACATACAGATGGCAAAAATCTACGCTCCCCTAGGGAGCTACGGCCTGCCGGCCTCACCTTCACTTTTTGTAATGTCGGACAGAAGTAACCGAGCATCACGCTCGTCCGCCTTCGCTCGCGCCAACTCTTCTGAGTGGACAAAACCCCTAGCACGGATCTCGTTGAGAGTCTTTCTTCGAGACTTGCAACGAGCATATTCCTTGATCCTGCCTTCATGATCAAGGGCCTTTCGTAGCTCAGCTTGAGCATCGGCAGCATCCTTCAAATAGATCATCGTCTTCTGGTAGGCCTTAGTTCGGCTCATCACGGCTTCAGCCCGAGCATTAACGATCTCAGCCCTGACCTTCAAAAGCTCGGACTCAAGCTTCATGATCGCATCTGTTTGAACCAAAGCATTGTCACAAGCTAAGCGAAGTTAAGCCTCAAGGGCAGAGACTTTGCCCAGAGGACCCTCCTCCACTGAAGTCTGAGTGCCTGACCGAGCCTTCAACTCATCATACTCACGCTTGGTTCGGTCAACTTCATTCTGAAGGCGCTCCAGGTCTTTTGCCTTTTTATGTAACTGAAATAAACAAAACACTAGCCTCAGGAGCTAGAAGAAAGAATACACGCTTAGTTGAAACAAAAACTACCTGCTCCTTCAAATAACTCTCATAATTCAAGCTCCGACTTGCCTCATACTGTAAGCATTCCAGCCCGTTTTCCTTTTCTTCACAAAGGCGCCTAAGCGATTTCTCCTCGTCCAAAGCATTCCAAAGCCTGGTCTCCCGGCGAAGCAGCTCTGACTTAAACTTATCAAAATCCTGCAAAAAGAAAACACAATAGGAAAGGGAGGATACGAAATTGGGAAACTTGTGCCAAAACTCACTGCATAGTGGAGCCGCTCGACTTCCTCAAAGGTCGAGCACAGATTTGCCAGCCAGGCTTTCCCGACTCCGAATAAGTTGACCCCAGTCGAGGCACGGTCGCTCGACACATATGACCCCGGGTTTCGAGCACCCCTCAAAGTATCTCCGGCAGAAAAAGAGGACGGAAGCATAGGAGAAACCCCATTTACAAAATTAGAATCCACAGCCGCAGTCGGCTCAATCGACAATTCCAGTCCGGGCCCCCGGTCCGGGTTAGCCTCACTTTGAGCATTGTCGCCATACAAAGGCATCTCTCACTTATTATGATGTTTCGCTTCCCATCTGCCACAGGGAAAAGCTCGCCACTTACGCTCATCAGGATCCAAGTGGGTCGCCAGCTTCCCAACCCAACCCGACAGATCTGGGACATCACCGGACACCTATGAAACCACTGTAGAAAAAGAAAAGAAGGCACAGTTACATAACCAGCTTTCGCCATAAGCAAAACTGAGAAGGCACAGAATGTACCACTTACGTGCATAATTCCATTCAACAGGGAATGGCATAAACTCCACGAGGATAACGTCAGCAGTCCAAACTCGGACGAATTGACTCATCTACTTCCGATCTCCTTCTTCCTCATCGTCGACAACAAAAGGCGTGGTCGACCGGCATCGAAAGGTTAGCAGACCTCGATGGTGAAAGGGCCAATACATCCTAATAAGATGACTGAGCGTGAATTCAACACCCGCTTTCTCCGCAAAAAATCTCATTATCAACGCTATTCGCAAAGATGACGGGTGGATCTGCGCCAATATGGCTCGATACTTTAAACAAAAGTCGAGCACAATCCTTTCAAGGGAGCCCAGTATGAAAGGATACGTGTACACATTCAAGAACCCATCGTCACGATCCGTGATGCCCTCATCTGGGGAAAGTATCTATAACACTACTTCCTCCCCCCAGCCGCGGTCTTTTCTCATTAACCTAAGATGCTCTTCTTCTATCAAAGAAATAATCTTCAAGGTATGCTCTCGTTGGTCCCGAATACCGAAGGCGGAATTCTCCCCTCTCTGCCGAACAGACCCCGATGTAATGGTCATGGAGGTGGCAAAATCGGAGAGCTAGAACAGAAATTTGTGCAAGTATGGTGCAAGTACGGTACTAACAAAAGGTTCAACACAGAATAGGAAAAGTAACCACTTAAAATAATGGGATCTCCAAAGGGGGCTCGAACGACCCTATATATGGGAAAATCAGCGACGACCCGCCTACCTAAAAGGCCAACGGCATCATCAATCCCGAGGTGATACCCGACCTCGAGGATCTCCAATAATAAAGTTAGGCTCTAGGAAGCCAACAACATCTTCGCCAGTCATGAGGTGGTACCCGACCTCGAGGATCTCCATAAAAGAAAATTTAGGCTCCTAGTAGTGACAACATTATCGCCAATCTCGAGGTGGTACCCGACCTCGAGGATCTCTATCAGAAAGAAGTTAGGCTCCAAAAGGCCACTGGCATCATTAAGAATCCCGAGGTGGTACCCAACCTCGAGGATCCCCATCGAAAAGAAGTTAGGCTCCAAGAAGCCATTGGTATCATCGCCAGTCCCGAGATAGTACCCGATCTCGAGGACCTCTCCAAAGGGCCATCGATATCATTGCAAGACTCGTGTGGGCCTGAGGTACCATCTAAATCCGAGTAAACCCTCATCTAGAATCTATCTACAACACCTTTAAGGCTGTCTACATCAAGTTCAAAACAAGTTTCCAGATGGCCCGAGTCTCAGCAAACCCCTGCTCGGAAACTGCTCTCGAAAGCCTAAAGGAAATCTCTATTCTCGAGTTTCCGAGCGAATCCCCCCTCTAATATTATCGCAGGGTCAGGAGGCCAAGTCTCGGTCCGAAGGTTCGAAGCTCTACTCTCATCCAACTCGAAGCCAGAGTCCCGACGACCCGAGTTTGTCAGTTCAACCCGAACCCTTTCCAAAGAATTGCAAAGGGTTCTGCGGGGAGCTGCGTTGACCAATCGAAGGCTAGAAAAAATATGCACACCCGGGCTCGATGTTGGCATTAACCGGTAGAGTCATGCATTCAGAATCTCCACAAATGCAAATACAAGAAAACATAGCGTAAATCAAAGACAAGTCCATGGGATGCCCCAGTTTACACGATGGCCTGCGTCATAGGTATGATATCATCAGTATGACATTGTCACAGGAAGTCCGAAGAAATGGATGCCAAAATCGTTTCATGTCGCTCCTCTCCAAGAAACGCGGGGACTATCTGTATATAGTGAAATCAGAGGGTCCAATTCTTCATCATCGAGGCACCTCAGAGGATCGTCTCGAAGATTCGAGGTCACAAGTCTACGGTCGAGCTCCCCCCCTCGAGGTTCGTCGACGCTCGATCTTGGGACATTTTTGACCCCGGCTATAGTAGAGATGGGGAGTTCCCAAGGCGTGCAGCTAGAGCCGACAAAATCCGTCAGGCTAGTCTGAGCCTGCATCATGGCAGTATCTAGCTGTCCCATCTCCATATCTTTGTAATTAATGATTTTGTACTACGTTAGGATCTCACCTCCTATATAAAGGGGATCTTTGTCATTTTTGAAGGGGCGGATTTCTCCATTTATTCCACACGAATATATGAAGACTATTCTCCCTCCTTTCTAACATACTTTCTTGTTATTATTGCTTTCATTTATTATCTTCATACGCGTTCATCATTTATTGCTTATCACTGGCCATAAAGAGCCTTTATTAATTTCGATATAACTATTAGCCCTACCCCGATCGCCCGCGATAGCTCCTTACCGAGCTACTGGATTGACCTCAAAGCCCTATATCGACAAGCTCGAGGCCTCGATTGTCAGCCTTTCAGTTTGATTATCATCTCATTTTTAGCTCGTACTTCGTCTCTAAATTTCATATACGTAGCATAATCTGCTTAACAACTAGCATAAAAATAGATCACATATTTTTAGAGTCCCATCAACAAATTTAATTGTTATTACCATTTTCACGGTAAACAACAGGTGTAAGCGGTAACGTGTTCTTTGGGGTCCGAGGTACCGTTGTATTTCGGAAGATCCGGCATTCTAAACTTCTTTGGAATGGGTTTCGGGGCCGCTTCCTATGGGAACGGCTTCTGCACGAACTTCTTTGAGTCCACGCCCTTAAAGATCGGGGGCGCTCCTAGAATTTGTTCAACCCTGGAGTTGTAAGTCTCGACCTTCTTATCGTTGGCTTCTATCATTTTCTCGCCTGATTCGATCCTTCTAGTGAGGTCCTCGATCATCTTTACAATGGCGAGATCAGCTATTGACCCATTATTGCTCGACCTTTTCGGTACCTGTTCTGTTGGGGGAGCTGTCCCCGGTGCTACTGTGCTAGGATTTTCTGGAGACTTTGCAGCTGAGCAATAGCCAGCTGTTGTGCCTGCAATATTTCAGAAATAACATGAAGGCTAACTTCCCGTTCTTCCCGAACCGGGGTCTTTTGGGCTTCCTGTTGGTCGCCTTGGTGTATGCTCCTATTAGAGTGGGAGCTTATTTCAACGTGTCGAGCGTCGCGTTAGACATCATCCACCGAAATCGGTCCTGGTGTGTTCTCAAGGTTTTGTGGCAGTTCACCAACACCTGGAACAGCCACACCATTCTCTCCGTGATTCTCAATATTGTTGTTCACTGAATCAGACATTACAACCTGAAATCAAAGATCTTTGGACAAGAAAAAACGTGATAGACAACTTGCGTTATGTAACAGAACCAGCATGAAAATAATCACTATTATTTTTAGCCCCACGGTGGGCGCAAAACTTTTTACCGTAAAAATGGTAATAATAATTAAATTTGTTGATGGGACTCTAAAAATATGTGATCCATTTTTATGCTAGTTGTTAAACAGATGATACTATGTGTATGAAATTTAGAGACGAAGTAAGAGCTAAAAATGACGTGATAATCGAACCGAGAGGCTAACAATCGAGGCATCGAGCTTGTCGATATGGGGGCCTTGGGGTCGATTCAGTGGCTCGATAATGAGCTATCGGCGGCGATCGGGGTATGACTAACAGTTATGTCGGAATTAATTAAGGCTCTTTATGGCCAATGATAAGCAATTAATGATGCATAAGTATGAAGATAATAAATGAAAGCAATAATAGCAAGAAAGTATGTTATAACGTAGAGAGAATGTTCTTTATTATTCGTGCGGAGTAACTGAAGTAACCCCCCTCCTAAAAAATGACAAGGATTCCCTTTATATAGGAGGGGAGATACCTATGTAGTACATAAGCATTAATTACAAAGATATGGAGATGGGACAGCTAGATACTGCCATGATGCAGGCTCAGACTAGCCTGACGAATTTTGTCGGCTCTAGCTGCACGCCTTGGGAACTCCCTATCTCTACTATAGTTGGGGTCAACATTGTCTCAAGATAGAGCGTCGACAAACCTCGAGGGAGGGAGATTGATCGTAGCCTTACAGCCTCGAGCCATCGAGACGATCCTCTGAGGTGCCTTGATGACGAAGAATTCGACCCTCTGATTTCACCGTATACAAGTAATAATGATACCACAGTTGTGGTGCATGATATTTCTCTCTGCGTATTCGAGTGGACTACTATCGTCGTTGTATGGAGCGGTGTTCTATCGTTTCAGCCCAATATTTGTGTTACCTATGGTTTGGATTTGATATATTCAAATTTGGAGGATTATTTTGGACCAGGTCAGGGTGGGTGACTCTCAACAACGGTTCTAATGGGTTTGAAAATTAAAGTGCGGCATTTAAACACCCTGGGTTTGTTAGTTGGTGGAGGAGTGGGTTCTGCAACAGAGTGTGAAGAATACTTGAGGAAATTCTATGTCGTCAACAGGTCTACGGTGCGATATTAGAGAAATAGGAGAAAGTATCTTCAGATTCGCAGGAGGTCTTTCAGAATGGGTGTATCAGCTGGAAATACTATTGAGTGCCTAAGGGGTATCAGATTGCTCATGGATATTGAGACGACGTGGTCTTGTGATCTAGGTTACTAGGTATGGGTGTTGTTTGAGGTCTGTTATGTGTTTTAATGGAGCCAATAGTATTTCGCAAGCCAGTCGGGAGTAAATTGGAAGACGTTGGACCAGTTAGCAATGTTTTGAATAAGCATGGTTGTGGAAATGATCAAATCCTTTGGTAGGTTAGATTGCAGGTGATTCCTGGATGTACATGCAGGCTTGACAGCCACCGTAATTTGATTGATTTGGAAATATTTGATTCTGATAGCCTTATTATGTATAAATGTATCCTGGAAGAATTATGGTGGTGTAGACTACAACTTGAGGTTGTATTTCTGCGGTTATGGGAATTTAGTTGCGTGTTGAAAGTGCTCATTTGAAATGTGTTGAGTCAAGCGGTTCTAGATGATGGAGTGTTTATTCTATTGGTGGTTCAGAAGTTACGATCAGACTCTTGTGCTCTCGCATAGCGGCATAATAGGCGCGGTGAGTCGTACGGTAATTGGAAGTTGTGGATTCATGTCTATAGTTCGGTTTTGATAAGAATGTCACAAGCTCGGAGGAGCACGGGAAGATTTCAGATTTTTAGAGTATGCTTGCACTAATTTCGGGCAGCCTAAGGACGACCTATTTTGTGGGAGAAGTGTAGGATATCGAAATGCGTAATCTTGACTAGCACTAGGGAAATAGTATGGTAGATGGCAATTATTATACAGATGTTACTACCTGGTGCGGGTGGTTGTTGGGGTACATCCCACGAGAATATCGTATAAGTGTGACATGTTAGTCATTCGATTGGTAGAGATTTAAATCAGATACGGAGATTTTGGTACTGTCACCAATGGGAGAGGTTATGATTGTGAGGCGGCCAATTCCATTGGTCGTGTACTGTGTGAGTTTGTTTCGGATTTGACGGCTGCTCTTATATGTCATGAATAGAGTTATTGTGGATTCTTGAAAAGTTATTAGCCTAGTATGGGATAAGCAGAATCAGCTTGAAGTCCGCTAGCATATTTACATCATATCGGATGTGTTCACTCAACATAGTATTGTTTATGGAGGAGTCTTCAGACGTTGCTTGTTATTCCTGTTGTCAGCTATTCTCTGTAATACTCTATTATGCCATGTGGGTTGTGAGAAGACTTGATTATTCGCACGTGTGTTGTGGTCTTGTGTAGCTTGTCGTTATTGCACCTTATTCGAGCTCGAGTTTTGTAGGGCATGGCGCTATCAGTCTCCCCAGGGTTGTATTTTTGCACTTGGCATGCTCGTGGTCGATATTCGGGCATTTTGTTGGTCTGAGCAGTTTGGCTCGGTAGGTACTTCCTTGTTGATTGTTGTGTGTGGATCGGGTTGCACGCCACAATGGTAAGATGTTAAGTGCAGTTCCCTATACTTATTTTTGTGTATTTTGTTTCTCATTCTCTGAGAAAGGTTCATAGCATATGCTCGCCATTTTAGTCGTTACGCGGGCTGGGTAGTTCTTTTCCAGAGTTCATCCTTCCGTATGTGTCGTACTCGAGTTGTAGATTTTTGGCAGTGTTTGAGGTGGCTTATTGCCTGAGCAACTTGTACTGCGTGAGATGAGGTAATTGGAGTTGAAATCAGTGAAATCAAATTTATATAAGGTATATTAGAGGGAAAATCTCACTATTCAGTTCAGAATGAGGTAACGGTTCTTGTGAAGCGGGGAAACTCAGGGAGTTATGGATTTGACGGGTAGTTATGAGTTCCTCTCATCGTGGCAGTATTGTGAGGGTTGAGACCGGTCTTATATGTGTTATGAGGTATACTACGGGCATCGGGTCGGTGAATTTACAGTTGTAGTGCTTGGAGGAGGTTACTATGGGAAAATGTGTTATGTGGTGCATTGATCAGCATGGGTGCATGATCATATGTGGGTTATGCGTGTGGATATTGATACAGTATTCGTATTAGAATCGGGTCTTGTAGAGAAACTCGGAGGTTGGAATTTGGTCTTAAGGCTTGTTGTTTAAAATGAAAGGGAGGATCGTTGGTTTGGCTCCAGCAAATGTGCCCACCTGGGTTGTGGTGGCACGAGTAGGTGCACAAGGTGTTGAACAATGAAATTGGGGCGACTCTGGAGCAGTTCTTGGCACGTTCGAGGATGAACGTATGTTTAGGTGGGGAGAATGTAATGACCCGACCGGTCGTTTTGAGCTATAGCATGTCTTTCGGCGGTTTGAGGCCTAGAGTAGCTTCACTTCATGTATTATGATTTGTACGTGTGGTCGGAATCGACCTTCGGGAAGTTCGGAGTTGTTTCGAAAGGAAAATTCTCAATTCGGAAACTTTAAGTTAAAGGAGTTGACCATAGTTTGACTTTTGAGTAAATGACCTCACAATTGGGATTTAAAGGTTCCAATAAGTTTGTATGATGATTTCGGACTTGGTCGTGTGTTCGGGTCGAGTATCGGGTTGCCCGGTAGCATTTTAGAGCTTATTGTGGAATGTTAGCATTCTAAAGATTCTAGAAATTCCTATGTTTGGTTTGAAGTGGACTTTGGTATTATCAATGTCCATTTGGGATTCCATGTTTTGATATAGGTTTGTATCGTTATCTATGACTTGTGCGTAAAGTTCGGCGGCATTTTAGATGAGGTCCCGGGGGCCTTGGGTTTGAAATTGATTGAAAACGGATTGAAATTTGGATTTGAGGAGATGTTGTTGCTGCTGAAGAGCGGTGTCATCGCACTTGTGGAAGGAGTGGCCGCATGTGTGGTCACGCAGGTGCGCAGGGACCATCACAGGTCCGTAAGGGTCAGCACAGGAGCAAATTTTATGGAGGGGACCTGGGAGCGCAGGTGCGAGGAAAATTCCGCACCTGCGAAGTCGCAGATGTAGAGAAAAGAATGCAGAAGCGGAAGGAGCTGGGCAAGCTGGAGTCGCAGAAGCGGAAGGGCTCTGCATGTGCGAGTGCACAAGAGCGAGCATTTTACCGTAAAAGCGGTCACGCAGTAGCGGAAATTGGCCCGCAGAAGCAGTTTTGCGTGAGCTTAGAGGGAATCGCACCTGCGATGGATTTTTCAGCAGGTGCGGAGCCGCACAAACGGCTATTTGACCTCAGATGCGAAGTATCGCTGGGCAGAATTAATTTAAAACGATTTTTGGCTCATTTTACAATTAATTTCTTCCATGGGAGCCGGCCTTGGAGCGATTTTGGAGCGCCGTTTTCGTCGTCAATAATGAGCTAAGTGATTTCGACAAGTTATGAATTAAATATACGAAATTTGACGTGGAATTTGGTATAAATCATATATTTGAGTTTGTAACATTACGGGTAAAGTTTATCTTCGAAAATTTTCGGAATCCGAGCACGTGGGCCTTAGGATTAATTTTGTTGACTTTTCGTGCAGAGTTGGGAATCGTTATAAATTGTTAAATTGTACACATTAGGGCATATTTTGATTGATTTGCACATTGTTTGACTAGTTTTGGATTGATGGCCGTCGGTTGGAGGTGTTAGAGAAGCGTTTGAACCGGTTATGGAACTCCGGGGCGAGGTAAGTCTCCCATCTAACCCTATGAGGGGTAATTTTCCCCGTAGGTGTTATATTCTTATGTTCTACATGTTGTGGGAGCTACGCACGTATAAGGTGATGAGTGTCCGTGCGTATTCTGGAATTCCTTAGTATGTCCGGATAGTCTTAGGTTCACGTCATGCTTTAATTGTACTTTTTGAGTTATCCTTTCCAGTTTAATTCCTTCATTTCGCGTTAAGACTTGAGACTAGGCTTGTGTAGAGTGATAGACTCGCTATTGTAGAGAATGGATGAGCTAGTTGATTAGCTGCAGAATAATTGTGCTTCCCATACGAATTTATCTCGCATTGTGAGTTTTAATCAAAAAGCTTCTTTAAATTTGATAACTCACAGGTATATTCGTGAGTAGGGTCAAGGACTCATTAAAGCTTCTTATTCTAATGGGACTGAGTTGTTCGCCTTGGCAGGACGTTGTAACACACTCTTATGGGACCGGGCCATTTATCGGCAGTATCATATTCTTATGGGATCGGGTGGTTCGCTTCGGCAGTATCATATTCTTATGGGATCGGGTCGTTCGCCTCGGTAGTATCATATTCTTATGGGATCAGGTTGTTCGCCTCGGCATTTCTATAAAATACACTTACTGGATCGGGTCGTTCGCCTTGGCAACTTCCTGAAACACTCTATGAGATTAGGTCATTCGCCTCGGCAGGATATTATAACAGATGGAATCGGGTCGTTCGCCTTAGAAGTATCATATTCTTTTGCGATCGGGCCGTATGCCTCGGCAGTATCATATTCTTATGGGATCGGGCCGTTCACCTCGGCAGAATCATATTCTTATGGGATCGGGCTGTTCGCCTCGGCATTTTTTATAAAATACTCTTATGGGATCGGGTCGTTCGCCTCGGCAGAATCGTGCGTGATATGAGACCAAAAGCCAGAGTATGCATGTGTTTTCTTGATTTGAGTTGTGACGACCTATCTGGTGGGGACAATTTTTATATATCCGGTTGAGGAGGTAACCGATAATTGAGAGCTTGTGTTTACTGTTTAGAGGAGGATCGTACCACGTACCTATATTTGTTTACACTATTTATTTTACATGCCTCATACTTGTTTACTTTCTATTGTACTTGATATATCGGACCACTAGTAGGTGTCGGTGTCGATCCCTCGTCACTACTTCTCCCGGGTTAGGCTAGATACTTACTAGGTATACGTTGATTTACGTACTCATTCTACACTTCTGCACTTATTGTGCAGGTATATATTCCTTGTGGTCTTTCGGGTGCAAATGCGCAGCTATTGCGGAGACTTTACGGTGAGCTGAACTCCATGTTATGATCCGCAGCATATGGAGTCTCCATCAGAATTATTTACATTTTTCCTGTCTAACATGTATTTCGGACAAATGTTGTATTGTTATTGTACCTTCTATTAGTTGCTCATGCACTTGTGACACTGGGTTTTAGGGGTTATTCTAGAAATTGTTTATGGATTGTTTTACATTGGCACACGTTAACCTTATATTTTCATTAAACTGTAAGTAACTACAATTTATTGTAATGCACTGACCTCCCTATCTAAATAAGATTCATGATTTTAGAATTAATACAATGAATAATAACGTGTTGGCTTGCCTAGCAGCAACGTTGTACGCTATAACGGCCTATAGTGGATTTTCAAGTCGTGACACGCATGCAGAACATAATTTGGACCCAATATTCACAAAGATAAAGCATTATTTTATGAAATCAAATAACCTAGATAAAACTACTTCTTTATATATATATATATATATATATATATATATATATATATATATATATATAGTTCATAAAAGGTCAAACATTGTTACAGATTAATATTTTGGACTATCTTTTATATCATAAAACAACTTTTGTAAGGAATTTGTAGTATAGTCCTTGATCAAACATTATTTAACAAGCTATTAACTTATTTTCGAACTAGTTATTTTTCAACAGATTAACACCCAAACATCTTATCACATTATTTATGTTTTCACATAGCCACTGATAGATTAGAATGTAAATAATTCCCTCCCCATGTTTACACTAAGTTTAAAAAACTGCCTTAGGATAGATTTTAAGGGATGCCTAACACCTTCCCCTTAGAATAACCTGAACTCTTACATGGATTCTCACTGTTTTAGCATACCATTTAGATTTTGGTCTCTATGAGGTACCCTAATATACCTTTAAATATTAGGTAGTGACTCTTCATTTTTATTAACCTCAGAGAAACCACAAGTTGTGTTTTGTTTGATCTGTGCAAAATAAGGTGCAACAACATGGCCACTCACCTAGGGATTTCTTACTTAAGTTCTGACTTTGGCAGACATAGTCTAAAATTCTAATACTTGGGGAGGTTTGTTTATATTCCATTTGCTTAACACTTCTTATATGTTTATATGTTTTCATAATTTGCAACTATGTGTTTACTTGCTTTACCACAAATATTATCACTAGTTGATCACAATTACTTGTTACTACTTTTATACACTGTCATTGCACTTTCCTAATAGAGTCTTGGCTGTTCAAAATCATACACAAGTCATGCGGGGGTTGTCTTTTCACCCCGCCAAACTTTCTTTCAAAAACTCTTTAGTTGCAGAGAACGACATGTTAGGTTAATTTACATGTCATCTCATAGTTATTCAGTCCCACTCCAAATATTCAGGAAATACTCTACTCTTAGAAAATATAGGTCATGTTGCATATACCTTAGACGAGTCGATCCTTGGCATGGATCACAAATATGAAAACTTCCCTAATGTTAACGGGTTATTCACCTAATTACATGCCTTTCGTGAAATAACAAACTAATCCAAAATTAAGACACTAAGGATTCGGAGTAACACACTTACCTAGCTTTTTTCGCTCCTTTTAGATGGAAATCAACCACAACATTCCCGACATTAGCATGGTAATGGAGCACCTCACAAATTGAAGCAATGATGGAAGAATATCCGGTGGCTACATGGAGACAAGATTATGACACATCTGGTAGCACTAACTGCACAAATGAACGTCCGAGCTGAAATGGTACTTACAAGGTTACTGGTAAAATTTGGGGATCCTGCAAAGGTAGTCTCCAAATTTGTCGATTGTGAATTAACACTTAAACTTGAGGAGATCACTAGCTTTATAGAACTGCCCTTTGGTGGACAAAATCCCATACTATTGGTCATCATGCGGGCTGCAGGTTATTATATGCATTAGGATTGAAGAATAGCCGAAGCCTGAGGAACGTGGAGGATGGATGGATAAGTGTAGACCAGTTGTTTGATATGTTTGGGCATTTGGACAGTTATGACCTACATCAGGAGGAGTTTCTATACGACAAGGAGACATGGGAGAGCCTTCGTCCCTTGACCTTCTCTATGGCATTATTGTGACCTTTGGTGTTTCCGTGGCGGAAACAGATCAATGTTAATGTGCTACCCTTGATCTTGTCCATATTCCGGGGAAACCTAAGAGTCACCCTCATCCCGATGCAGCTAGCAGAAATGTTTGGGGCTTCGTCAGAATGTTCTAGAGGCTACGACTTCTTCAACAGTTGCAACCTGTTGTTGCAAGTGTGGGAAATAAAGCGCTTCTTTTAGAGAGCCCCGAACATAGACTACTCATCGGCACCAGCAATATGATTTGGAGCCATGAAGAACGGATGAGGCACTAGGGAGCACCCCATGGGCAGGAAGAATGACGCGATCTTTTGACTAACCTTATCGGAGACTTCGTGAAATGGAAATTCTCCTAGATGAATTGTAGAGCAATCCTCAGGGGAACAGAGAAGTAATTTAGTGAGCTGATGGCACTTGAAGGGATCCAGCCCTACGCAGCATTGAGAGTTCTGAGATAGTTTGGTATGGTATGAGATGTACTCTTGTGGTTCCAGATGACCTTGTTCGAGGATGATTACAATGGAGAGATCCCAATCCCAAGAGTGAGATGACTCTATCATGACTGGAGTTATTTGGTCACAATGAGAATGAGACAAAATGCATGGTGCACTCCAAAATACTTTGTATAGATTTCTGAGGAAGACCGGTTGGCTAGGCCAAGCTGAGAAGGGTTAGCAGGATTGGAAAATTCAAGGGAAGCTCTGCAAGTGCATCACGAGATTTTACCCCACTACCTGGTTACTCCCGCTATGTAACAGCAGGTAGTACAAGTATCGGTTGACATATGTTGCCACCACCAGACGATGACGATAAGGTAGCAGATTATGTGCAGGTCGAGTCCGAAGATAAGAGAAAAGAGGATGCTGAGGAAGAGAATGAACATTGAGGAGAGAACATCAAGGAGGATTTTTTAGAAGATCGTGCGGAAGACACAAAAGAAGAAAGCCTGGGAGAAGATTCAGCAGAAGACAACTGAGTTGCTAGTTGGTTTCTATCTTGTACTTTCAAATTCTCTAAGGGCGATCTTATAATCCCATCTTCATGTAGTCTTTATACAAACCCCAGGGGAGCCATGTTTTAACATTTGACAATTTATCCTGTATTTCCTGTATCATTTGGCGGTAAATTTGTAGCCTAATTTCCCTATCGCTATTTTGTATCCATCGAAACTTGTTATCAATGGAAATAAATTTCACTCTGAATCCGAACATGACAAATAATTTCGATGTTTTTTTAAACCTTACGAGATAGGCCTCGCAGAAGCATACAAGAGGCCGCACCTGCAGCGTCGCACCTACGGCCATAAGCTCACAGGTGTGATTGCACTAGCATCAACAACCTTCATCAATCCTACCAAGTCCAACATGATCTCTCAACCATCCAAAACACGCCCGAGTCCCCCGAGACTCCATCCAAACATACCAACCAGTCCTAAATCACATTACGAACTTACTCGAAGCATCAATTCACATAAAAAAAATATCAAAATCATGATTGCACCCCAATTCAAGCCTAATAAAACTAATGACTTCTAACTTCTAACACTAATGTCGAACCATATCAAATCAACTACGAAAGCCTCAAAATTTGTACACTAGTCCCAAATAACACAACGGACCTATTCCAACTCCTGGAACCAAAATACCAACCCGATAACCACAATGTCAACTTTCGGCCAAACGTCTCAACCTTCCAACCCTTCAACTTTCCAACTTCCGCCAAAAAGCCTCAAACTAACCTACGGACCTCCAAATCAACATCCAGACATACTCCCAAGTCCAAAATCGCCATACGAAGCTATTGGAACCATCAAAACTCCATTCTGGAGTCGTACACATAAAAGTCAAACTCAGATTAACTCTTTCAACTTAAGCTCTCAACCTTGGGACTAAGTGTCCCAATTCATTCCGAAACATCCTCGAAACCAATCCAACCACCCCAACAAGTCGCGTAACTACAAACACATATAAAAGGGCAATAACTAGGTAAATGGGGCTACAATACATAAAACGATCGGCGGGGTTGTTACATTCTCCCCCTTTTAAAAAAACGTTCATCGTCGAACATGTCTAGAATCATATCCGGAGTATCAAATAGGTGTGGATATATGTTCCACATCTCCTCTTTGGTCTCCCAAGTAGCTTCCTCAACTGGCTGAACTCTCCACTGAACCTTCACCAAAGCTATATTCTTTGACTTCAAATTCTAAACCTGCCGTCCAGAATAGCCATCAACTCCACATCATAAGTCAAATCCCCGTCTAACTGCACCATGCTGAAGTCAAAAACATGCAACAGATAACCAGAATACTTCTAGAGTATTGATATATGAATAACTGGGTGAACACCTGATAGACTTGGTGGCGATGCAAGTCTGTAGGCCACCTCTCCAATCTTCTCCTGTACCTCAAAAGGGCCAATATATTGAAGGCTGAGCTTACCCTTCTTACCAAACCTAATCACTCCCTTCATGGGCGAAACTCTAAGCAAAACCTTCTCACCCACCATATATGTAACATCACCAACCTTCATGTCAGCATAAGTTTTCTGCCTGGACTGTATTGTATGGTGTAGCTCCTGAATCACCTTAACCTTCTCCATAGCATCGTAGACCAAATCGGTGCCCAACAACCTAGCCTTCCCAAGCTCGAACCAACAAACTAGAGACCAATATCTCATCTCGCACAATGCCCCACAAAAATCCATAAGGATACTCGACTATAAGCTCTTGTTATAGGCAAACACTGCTAACGGGAGAAACTGATCCCACAAACATCTGAAAACCTTAACACATGCACGTAACATGACCTGCAAGATCTAAATAGTGCGCTCGGACTCAGACAAAATGTTGTACTCAAATCTACCCTTGTGCCTAACTCTCGTTGCACCGCTCTCCAAAATTGGGATGTGAACTGTGTGCCTTGGTCAGAAATGATGGAAATGGGCATGCCATACAAGCGGATAATCTCCCAAATGTAAATCTGAGCCAACTGCTCTGAAGAATAGGAAGTCATCACCAAAATGAAGTGTGCGGACTTAGTCAATCAGTCCAAAATAACCTAGACTGCATCAAATTTCTTCAAGGTCTATGGTAATCCTAGCACAAAATCCATAGTGAGGGGCTCCCACTTCCACTCTGGTATCTCCAATCTCTGAGTCAATAGTGCTCCTACTTCATTCTCTTCCATCAATAGTGCACTTTCATGTCACGATATATCTTCATGACACCTAGTGAATAGAATATCGCGATCTGTGAGTCTCCTCAAGGATCAAATCCCACAACCCATCAATACTTGGAACACAAATCCAGCCTTCAAGCCGCATAACAGATTCATCAACACTCACAACCTCCTAAGCACCACCCTGTTGAACCGTGTCCCTCAACACCATCAAATGAGTATCATCAAACTGGCAAGCCTTGATACGCTCCAACAACGATGATTGAGCCACATAGCAAGCAAGAACTTGGCTAGGATCTGAAACATCCAATCTCAAAAATTTATTAGCCAAAGGCTCAACATCCATGGCTAGTGGCCTCTCTGCTACCGGTAAATATGCCAAACTGCCCATACTCTCAGCCTTCCTACTTAATGCATTGACCACCACATGGCCTTCCACGGATGATATCATATGGTGATTGTTGACGTCTAAATCCACTACTAAAAAGTAAATGGACACGGTCACATGCAATATTATTTACCCAACTATGTGTCGGGGTCGAATCCCATAGAGAACAATATGTTGCAATTAGGCGTGTAAGAGAATTATCACTTATTATGCAAAGCCAAACACTTAAAAGGAATTTGAGAAAATATTTATAACCAAATGTGAAAATATAAACTAACCTAGAAAGCAAGTAAAATGATCAATGGCTACAAGCATGGATACAAGGAAAATTACACTCAAGTAACAATCCAATGTATTTAATGATTTTACAAATATGAGCGAGTTTGAGTTAATTAGCCTCGGCTAATAAATATATATTAGCTTCTTCCGAAGACTAACTAATTAAATTATCCCTAAAAAATTAAGAGATTAAGCACACCCGAATATGGCTACATTTAGTTCAATCATATCCCTAGATAGAATCTATAAAGTGAGGGTTAACGCCTCAAGTTCTTGTTAATTAATCTTTCCCAACCCCAAATTATCTTTCCCAAAATTAATTCGAAGTAAATGAGGGAGTCCTAGGGTTAGCTAATCCCATTGAAAATATTAAATAAGAAGAATAATTAAAGAAATAATAACTCACTTCATAATAATTAAAAATCGTCCAATACATAAGCACAACTAGATATTTAATCCACACTTTAAATATGAATATTCCCATAAACAAGATTCAAGTGTTGGAAAAAATACTACACACTTAGATATTCAAGAAAAAATAAGGAAATAAAGAAATGAACCTAAATGTGTAAGAAATTCTCAACCAAAAGCTTCAAATCTTCAAAACTCAAGTGTGTGTGCAAGAACCCTAGCTCCAAACTTGTGTTTTCTAGTAAAGAGTCCCAAAAAAATTCAAAGATCTGCGAAAGATAATTTACAAATGAGCTATGTCATGTATTAATTGGTTTGGGGTCAAAAACGTGAAATTCTAGAATTGCCGCTAAATTTTCCGCCCATTTCTTCTTCGCGTTCGCGAAGGTTTGTTTCCTTCATATTTGCGTTCGCGATCGTCCCTTCGCGATCATGAAGGTTTGTTCCCCCAGCTTCATTTTTGCGGACATCACTTCGCGTTCGCGAAGGTTTGTTTCCTCCAGCTTCACGTTCGCGTTTATCCCTTCGCGATCGTGAAGGGTAATCTACTGGGCAGTGTTCCTGTGTTCATTTTAGCTCCTTTTTGACTCGTTTTTACTTGGTTTCTTCACGATCACTTCTAAATTACATAAAACCTGTAAAATGGAAGTAAATGTCATTAAACACACAATTTTACCAATCAAACATAGCAAAAATCTAAGAATAAAGACGAGATAAGTTGGTAAAATACCCACTTATCAAACCCCCAAACTTAAAACTATTACTTGTCCTCAATCAATCAAAGTACAAAATCTCCTTCCAAGTATTTAACTCAATAGTACATCACTGTCACACCAAGTAAAAAAGTCTTCTTTAAGCACAAACACATGACTTTAATTGGTACCAGAAATTAATCCAAGGCAAATGAATCACCGATAACTTCTTAAAAAGGAGAAAAACTAGAAAAGACTAATCCCTTAATAAAATTATCACACCATCCATCTTAGGGACAAGTCACCCGGTTCAACACAAAAATATTCCTCGAAAAAGAACCGTAGCATAAAGAAAACCCAAGGAGATCTATTGAAAAGTATATTACTACTAAAGAGATACAAATAATATAAACTAAAAAATACTAACGGAATAAAAATAGAATAACCAAAAACTACTAAAGAAAATAAAATAACAAAAGCGACTAATTCACAACTATATTAATAACACACAAGCCCGACAAGGGCACACAACATTTATACAAACTCATAATCCTGCTAAGGGCATAAGACAAGCATAAATATATAAATAACATGTGCCACCCCCAACTAAAATAATTGCACTGCCCTCACTGTACAATATCAAAACTAAAAGAATAATAGTTAGAGAGGCCTCAGTCGGATTCGAAGGTTGAAGGAAAGTTGAGCTCCTTCTCCTCCTCATCATCATCCGAGTCATTTGAACAACAGAACGATCTCAGCTTATACATCATTTTGTTTAGGAGTTTGCTCTTTTTCTTTTCGTGCTTCTCAAACTTTCTTTGCCGCTTCTCAATCTTCCCTTGCCTGCGGCTCATATTTTCCAACCCGTTGTTCATGGTCTCCATCTTGCCCATTATTGCTTTTTTCTCTTTGACCACGTCATCCAGGGATGGTGGGGCAGCAGTGCAAGTAGATGTGCGAGCCCTAGATGGGCCAATAGGAAGGCCAACTATAAGCTGCCTATGTGTGCATCTACTCTATGTATCTGACTAGATAGGTGACATAGTGTGAGGGCCGTACTGGAGTGGTCCCATGAAGTCAAATTACCCTGGTGCAGCTGCAAAGGGTTCGGCAGGATCAGTTGTGCCCTCAGATAACTGCCCAAATGAAGAGGATGCAACATCAATCCTCATCTTTTTCTGCTTGTCAGTGGGTCCCCTTTTCAGCAATGGGTGGATCATCGTCTTTCCTGGACCGTTCTCATCATCATTTGTACGTTTTAACACCCCAGCATCATAGCATATCCAAGTGATCAATGATGGGAATAATAAGCTCTTGGACCTCCCATGGGTGGCTTCCTCGATTTCTCTAACAATGTGTTCCCCCACATTCACTAGTAGTCCATCCATGATAGCAGCAATTACCAATTCCCTCTCAAGTGTTGCATCAGTGTCATTTGTAGAAGGCAAGATCCTCGCATAAAGAAGAGCCAAGTCACTGCCTCAGTAGTGAAGTTATGAGAATCAACTCCCTTGTGCACTGTCAACCACTTTGGGGTCACTCGGTCATCCAATGTTTCCACCAAACGTTAATTTTCTCTTGCTTTTTCTCTACCTCTGTAAACATCATTATCGGCATTGGGAAGGCCATAAGTTCCATTGATTATCTCAGTGTTGAATTTGATTTGCACACCCCACAGAGTAGTAACAAAGACTCCTTGAAAGTCGGTCCTCAATGCATTCGCGTAGAATTCTAACCCCACTGTATAGTTGGCATCATTTGGTTGATGAGCAAAACAAATCCACCTGCTTTCTACCAATCTTGTGTAGAAGCCCAGCATTTTAGCTTCAACCTTGTCCATGTTTATGCCTCTTTCCCTTACAATGGTTTTTGACAAGAGTTCGTCATCTTTCCGTTCACATTCTGCTGATAAAAACCGGCCATGATCAAAGGGTTCGTCTTGTCCAGCTTTAGGGACATGTTCCTACTCAATTTCATTGTGTTTCGGATCCATTTTATGCCCAAAGTACCTAAAAAATAGACCAACAATGTTAAAAGCTCATATAGACACTTAAAACAATGTATTAGGAAGTATTTAGACCAAAGTAATGGGCAAAAAGATCCCGAGCAGAGATGTGCAAAGCTAATCTTTTACCATTTTGGGGACTACCAGGAATTGCTCTTCGCATTCGCGTAAGGGCCACCTCGTTCGCGAAGAGCAAAAAAAAAAAAAAAATTCACCCTGAATTTGACCTTCGCGTTCGTGAAGGTCATCTTCATCGCCTAGACTTATTTTTCTTTCAAGCATTTTGTCAAATAGTTTGTGTGCCTTCTTTTCTTTGCTCATTTTCCAGCCCATTGTAGCACAAATCATGCCCAATTTTTTTCAATAATAAGACGCTCAGACTCAACCAACCTCACCCAGCAAGCAACAACAAATTTCACACACAAGGTTAACATTAAAGACTAAAATATTTCAACCCTAAGCACCAAACAGCCATGGCTGCTCTTCTACCACTTCACACCAAGAAAAGGAAAACAAAGGTAAGATACAAGCGAGAAAGTCACATAGCTTGAGAATGGCGAGGGAGACTTGCAATGAAAATGAAGAATTTGGTTTTGGGATTTAAGGAGTAGAAGAAACCGCTGTAATGTTTTGGGCAGAAATGTGGTGATTTCAGACTTCTAGTGTTTTTAATTTTTGGGCACTTACCTGAGGTTGGCATTCGCGTGTGTTCTACCGCCTTCACAAAAGGTTAAAGTTGGCCAAAGTGTCGTGAACGCAACGTGTTCATCGTGAACGTGTAGGTTTAGAATCTTGTAACCCTTCGTGATCGCGAAGGTCTACCGCGAATGCGAAGAAATGCTTCTGCAATTTCCTGCAGTTACTGGTTTTTGGTTGTCCGGTCACCCCGACCTACTCAAATCAACTCCAAACATTCTAAAACTTTGTAGATTAGTCAAAAATAATATACTAAGCTATTCTAAACAAGAAAAATTTGAAAACGACTAAAAATTTTGAAAACGATGGGTGTTTGCTTCGCCAATGTGGGAGCGCATTTTCGGTCACATAACCATTATGCGGTCAGTAGATTTGGCCTTCCACCGTATGTTTGAGCTACTATTGCTTATTAGCTTTTGACTCATTCCGCGACCAATATGCGGTCCGCATACCCAATATCGGATCGTATCATTTTTGCCGTAGAAAAGCAAGTTTAGCCGCTTTATCTTCACTTTCCATGCACAATAAAACACACAAATATCAATATGTTCAACAAAAACAACTATCCTACAAAAATAAAAATCTAACAACAATATTTGAAAATGATGGGTTGCCCCCCACCAAGCGTTGCATTTAACATCATGGCACGATGCGCATCAACTTTACAACTTTTCTCTCTACTTGGAAGATATGATTGGGCACCTAACTTGGAATCAAGCTTGTGACAACGAGTGACGGGGTGGTAAGTAGATGATCAAGCCAAACATCAATTTCTTCATTTTGCATTTATTGGCTTTCTTTTCAGGAATGTCATGTTGTGTTCTTGAATTTTCAGATCGCAAGATGTATGGCTCTTGTCATTATTCTTTGCACACCCACATGGATTCACATGGTTCAATTCCCCTATCACCATACAAGTCCAAAGTTGAAAAATGCTTGGAATGAGATAATTACCCCCCCCCCCCAACTTGCAACTTTTTCCGGATTTTGACATCCTCTTTTTCCTTCGAACTAGACCCAACTTCAACCATATTATCAATTACACCAGTTGACTCTAATTCTATATTCTTCTTGGCATCACCAACAAGCATGGAGTCGGTTGGCGGATGTTCAAATCTTAATTCTTCAAAATAAAGCTCACTTTCTTCCTCGAAGTTGGACTCTTCTTGACCTCTTTTCGCACTCTCAAATTGATAAGCATAATGAGCCTCAATCAATTATTTCATTTGATCTTCCAAAGTGCGGGTAGTCTCATCATTTTGATGTAGTGCTTGATTTAAATCCTTGAGTGCCAAGTCTTGCTTCTCCTCATTTTCAAGAATGGCCTCCAACATGAGCATCATCCTCTCATTTTGAGTATTTGAGAGTTCTTCTTGGTTTTGATCAAGTGCCAAAGAAGGAATTTCGGCTTCAACCTCTAAGGAAGGTTCTTGGCTATCATTCACTTCCGAGACTTTTTGGACCTATACAATTTCAAGAATTTCTCCCATTTGTAAGTTTAACCTTTCAAGCACCAAATAATTTTGGAGACTAATTTCCAAAAGCTCCTCCAAGGCATTTTGCACTTTGTTCCCTCCTTCAAGTAGGCATTCTATCATGAGCTTGAGCTCTCCATTTTGACCATGCTCAATTTCTTCCACTTCCATATTCCTATAATTTTCATCACAAAAAGTAGAATCATCATAGTTGGGGATCGGGAAAGGGAAGGACAAATAAGGACAATTATCCCAATGACCATTTTGACCACCACACTTATCACATATACTCGTCTCATGGGTTTGCGATTGTGCGCACAATCCGCCCCGGGAGAATTTAAATAATTTTGCCACGAGTGTGGTCCTCCACAATAAGGACAAGGGTCATCAAGTGTGAATAACTACCATCCAACCAATTTTTATTACATGATGCCATTTTTCAAAACTAAAAAAATAAACTAGAAGAACAAGAAATTAAACAAAGATAAGAAAATAATTACAAAAAAATTCACAAGTTTGGACCAAAGCACATACTCTTACTTCTCAAGCAAACTAAATAAGCCAAATGGTTCCCCGGCAACAACGCCAATTTCGATGTCGTCCAAATCCACTAGTCAAAAGTAAATGGACAAAGTCGCATGCAATATAATTTATCCAACTATGAGTCGGGTCGAATCCCACAGAGAACACTATGTAGGCGATTAGGCGTGTAAGAGAATTATCACTTATTATGCTAAGACAAACACATAAAAGGGTTTTGAAAAAAATATTTATAACTAAATGCAAAAATATAAAATAACCTAGAAAGAAAGTAAAATGATCAATAGATACAAGCATGGATACAAGAAAAATTACACTCAAGTAACGATCCAATGTATTTCACGATTTTACAAATATGAGCGAGTTTATGTTAATTAGACTCGGGTAATAATTTCTATATTAGCTTCATCCAAAGAAAAAGGGACTTCCTAATTGAATTATTCCTAAAATAATTAAGAGTTCAAGCACACCCGAATATGACTACAAGTAGTTCAATCCTATCCCTAGGTACAATCTATAAAGTGAGGGTTAATGCCTCAAGTTCTTGTTAATTAATCTTTCCCAACCCCAAATTATCTTTTACAAAATTAATTCAAAGTAAATGGGTGAGTCCTAGGGTTAGAAAATCCCTTTGGAAACATTAAAGAACAAGAATAATTAAAGAAATAATAACTCACTTAATAATAAATAAAAATAGTTCCATACATAAGCACAACTAGATATTTAATCCACACTTTAAATATGAATATTCTCATAAAAAAGATTCAAGTGTTGGAAAAAATACTATGCACTTAGACATTAAATACAAAGCGAGGAAATAAAGAAATGAACATAAATGGATAAGAAATTCTCAACCAAAAGCTTCAAATCTCTAATACCCAAGTGTGTGTGCAAGAACCCTAGCTCCGAAACTTGTATTTTCTAGTCGAGAGACTCAAAAAATACTTCAAAGATCTGCCAAAAATAATTTACAAATGAGCTAGGTTGTGTATTAAATGGTTTGGGGTCAGAAACGTGAAATTCGAGAACTGCCCAGTTTGTTCGCCCATTTCCTCTTCGCGTTCGCAAAAAAAAATTTTCCTTCATCTTCGCGTTCGCGATCGTCCAACTTCGTGTTCGTGAAGGGTAATTTACTAGGAAGCGTTCCTGTGTTCTTTTTAGCTCCTTTTTGTCTCATTCTCACTTGGTTTCTTCACGATCACTTCTAAATCACATAAAACCTGTAAAATAGATGTAAATGTGTTTACCTTAAAAATGGTAATTACAATTAGATTTGATTTTTGGTTCTAAAAATACATGATTTATTTTAATGCTAGTTGTTAAGCAGTAGATGCTATGTTTGAGACTGGAAAATGAGATAAAAGCTTAACGACAGTGTGATATGCAAACCGAATGACTGCGAATCGAGGTCTCGGGCTAGTTTATGCTGGGCCTCGAAGTTGAGCTAATGAGCTCGACTGGAGATGGCCGATGAAGGGCTAACAACTCTAAGGGCCTTGATGATGGCTCTTTATGATCAATGATGAATAATAAATGAAGAACAATCAATAAAACACAATAAATGTAAGCAATAAAATCAAATGAATGACAGTAGAATATGTTTAAGTTAGAGAGCAGGGAAAGTTCTTGTTCTTGTATTAAATATTATCTGCGCAAGAAATAATAAGGGTCCCCTTTATATAGGAGGGGGAATCCCAACATAGTATGGGTGCATTTATTACAAAGATATGCGGCTAGTACAACCATTTATTACAAAGATATGTGTATACGGCTAAAATCGGAGAGTCCAATTTTATGGTCATTATGGCACTTCGTAAGACCGTCCCCAGAAGGCTCGAGGCTCAGCTCGAGGTTCGACCCCGAGGGCTCTCAATGTTCGACCTCGAGGCAGTGAAAACCGATGACTATTATGGACAAACGGGAACTTCCCGAGGCACGTGGTTAAAGCTGACCAAGTCTATTAGGCTAGTACAAGCCCGTACCGTAGCATTAAATGATTGTACCGGCCTCATATCCTTGTAATAAATGCATATGTACTATATTAGGATTCCCCCTCCTATATAAAGGGGATCCTTGTCATTTTGTAGCAACATGATATTCAATACTACAACAAGAACATTCTCTGCTCTCTAACCTAAACATATTTCTCCCTTGATCTTATTGCTTATATTTATTACATTGCTTACATTTATTGCATTTCATTGATTGTTCTTCATTTATTACTCATCACTGATCATAAAGAGCCCTTATCAAAGCTCTTAAAACTATTAGTCCTTCGTCGGCTGTCCACAGCCCTACGCTTAGCACGACCTGTATAGTCTAGCTCGAGGCCTCGACACTACCTTCAAGATCTTATCATATTTTCTAGTCTCACACTTAGCATCTACTGCCTAAAAACTAGCATAAAAATAAATCACGTATTTTTAGAACCACAAAATCAAATCTAATTGTAATTATCATTTTCAAGTTAAACAGTTTGGCGCCCACCGTGGGGCTAAATATTAGTGATTGTTTTCGTGTTGGTTTACTGAATAACACAAGTTATCCTTCAAACTTTTTCCTGCCCAAGAATCTTTGATTTCAGGTCAAAAATGTCTAATTCAGTGACTGCACATGAAAACAACGGCCCTGAGGACCATGGAGTGAATGGTGTAGCTATTCCAGGTATTGGTTTACCACCACGAAACCCCGAGGATGCACCGGAACTGATTCCCGTGGATGTGGTCTCACGCAACGCGCAACACATCGATATAAGCTCCCACACCAACAGGAGTATACGCCAAGAAAACCAATAAGAAGCTCAAAAAACCCCGGCTCGGGAGGAACAGGAGGTCAGGCTTCACGTCATCTTTAAGATGTTACAGGCACAGCAGCTGGCGATTGCTCAACTACAAAGCTACCAAAAAACTCCAAGCACAGTAGCACCGAAAACGGCTCCTCAAGCTGAATAGGTACCAGAAAGATCAAGCAATAACGGGCCAGCAGTCGACCCCGCCATCATCAAGATGCTCGAGGACCTCACAAAGAGGATTGAATCGGGCGAAAAGAAGATAGAAGCCAATGACAAAAGGGTGGAGACCTACAATGCAAGGGTCGATCAAATTCCGGGCGCGCCCCCGATCCTGAAGGGTGTAGATTCAAAGAAATTCGTACAAAAGTCGTTCCCACAAAATGCTGCTCTAAAGCCCATCCTGAATAAATTTAGAATGCCCGATCTTCTGAAGTACAACGGAACTTCGGACCCGAACTAGCACGTCACTGCTTACATTTGTGCGGTGAAGGGTAATGACATGAAAGATGATGAGACTGAATTTGTCCTGCTAAAAGAGTTCAGAGAAACACGTTCAAAAGGGGCCATGATGTGGTATCACAACCTAGCCCCGAATTTGATAGACTCGTTTGCCATGCTAGCAAATTCTTTTATAAAGGCATATGTCGGTGCCATCAGGGTTGTTACAAGGAAATCAGACGTCTTCAAAATCAGACAGAGGGAAAATGAGTGCTGCGGGAATTTGTATCTCGCTTTCAAATAGAGCGAATGTAATTACCACCAGTCTCTGATGACTGGGCAGTGCAGGCCTTCACCCAAGGTTCGAACGAACGAAGCTCGGTGGCTTCGAAGCAGCTGAAGCAGAACTTGGTTGAATATCCCGTCGTGACTTTGTCAGATGTCCACAACCAATATCAATCAAAGATTAGGGTCGAGGACGACCAACTAGGAGCCCCCCTCGGGCTCAGTATATCCTAGCAGGCTCTTGGCAAAGGAATCAAGGCCGAACAAGGAAAGGTACCAACCATACACTGAAGATCGAAGAAACGCCCCAAGGCATAACATACCCCAAAACAACCGAAGGGCAGACCGATGTCATAATCCTCGGGGACTCGTGAGCAGAGCCGGATTCGACAGATACACAGGGCCTACAGAAGCACCCTGGTTATCTGAGTACAACTTCAACGTCGATGTTTCGGACATTGTATCAGCCATAGGTACAATCAGAGACATCAGGTGACCAAAACCCGTACTATCAGATCCATCGCAAAGGAACCCAAACCTGACGTGCGAATTCCATGGCGCACATGGTCATAGGACCAAAGATTGCAGACAACTCCGAGAAGAAGCAACCCGACTACTAAACAAAGGGCACCTCCAAGATTTGCTCAGCGATCGAGCCAAAAATTAATTTCGAGAAAGAAAGGCGAACAGGAAAAATGAAATAGAAGAACCACAACATGTCATCCACATGATTGTTGGGGGAGTCGACATCCCACAGGAACCCATTGTCAAACGAACAAAAATATCCATCACCAGGGAGAAGCGAACTCGAGTTTACATATCGAAGGACGCCCTCACATTCAGCGACGAGGACATCGAGGTCGTGTCTCAGGCTGATAATGATGCATTGGTAATTTCTTTTCTTGTAAATACATATTAAATTAAGCGTGTGCTTGTGGATCCAGGTAGCTCGGCCAACATTATCAGGTCGAGGGTGGTGGAGCAGCTCAGACTGCTCGACCAGGTCGTGCCCACCTCTCAAGTCCTTAACGGATTCAACATGGTGAGCAAAACAACGAAAGGGGAAATCACCCTCTCGGTCAACGTGGCCGGCACGATCCAAAATGTCAAATTTCATGTTATCGATGGAGACATGAGGTACAACGCCTTGCTCAGAAGGCCGTGGATACACTGCATGAGGGAAGTACCATCAACTCATCATCAAATGATGATGTTTCCAACAAAGGACGGAATAATACCATATACAGAGAATAGCATGCAGCGAGAGAGATGTTCGCGGTGCACGATGTGGCACCGACATCAACACCTTCAACATGGAAGGAGCCAAAGGATAAGCAAACAGTGAAGTAGCAATCACAATCTACACTCTCGGTTGCACCCAAATAAATAAGCAAAGGACCGTATCGCATCCCAGGAGCAAGCGGTTGAAAAATATCGAGGCTCCAAGCGTCATCTCCACTAAGGTATAACCGTCTCCCTTTTTATTCACATCTTACACTAACCTAGATGCAGGAGTCCGGTTAGAACAATCGAAGCACTTTCCAGCATGAAGATCATAGGTTTTAAAGCATGCGTTGCACTCCTTTCTTTGATCAGATTTTACCCCAAGAAGGGTTTTACCGGCAAGGTGTTTTATGAGGCAACATCTATATGCTACCTAAAGTGAACTTAACAAGTATTCAAGGCTGCTCTTCAATTAACCTCGAATACTGGGGGGCATCCCCCCAGGAGATCACCTCCTCGGAGAAGCCAAGATGAGCCAAAAAGGGTCTCCATAGGAAAATGATGTATCGGGCCAAACTATCGAATGAACCGTGTCCGCATAGAATAACCGAACCCTTGACGACGAAAACATGTATACGTGTACCAAGTAATCAAGAAATATTTATCCATCAAAACACTTTGCGCTTCAAAGAGGTTTGCTATCCTTGCAAGAAACAGCCCCAGGGCCAGAAATTCCCCGGACACTCGGGGACTGATGTCAAAAACTTGAAGCCGCATAACCTCCGGGTCAGAAATTTTGAGCTCGTACTCCCTCAATGAGACAACACCAAGTTTACAAATAATGGCACCAGAGCCAAAAGGTCCTCGATATCTCAGGGACTGTCGCCGACTGTCACCCCATCGAGCTGTCAAAAACTCGAGGCCATAAGACCCCATGCGAGCAACCACGAACTCAAAAGACCTCCATAAGGCAATACCAAATCTGTAAGACCTCAAGCAAGGCATGAATCATACATGTACAAAGAATCTATAAGACCTCAAGCAAGGCGTGAATTATACTTGTGCCAAGTAACATATCTGTAAGACCTTAAACAAGGCATGTTCAAATTTATAAGACCTTACAAAAGGCGTAATCCTGATCTTTATGTCAAGGCTATATATAAGAACTTGTAGACCTCTAAAAAGGCATACCGTCGATACAGACGCCAAGGCTACCTCACTCGGGGACTAAAAGGCTACGGCCCAATACAATGACTACGTTCACAAGGTTGTACCAGCCAAACTAACGCGACTCGGGGACGCCCGACCGTCGGCATAAAATTCACATGCCTTTAAATTACTTTGAAAATACTTTGAAAAGAACCGGTTAATCAGGCTTCCCTCAGCAGAAGAAAAATAGCTTCCATCATGTCACCTCCTAACACGGGCTTCGAAACAATTCAGCCACCAAGCGAAACCTCCCGAGGTGCTCATTTATCACTAGGTAACGTCTTACAATTGAGGTTCTTATCGAACCGTTGAAGAGTCGGGCGAACAAAAAAACGTAAAAAGTCTTTAACGAGGGAAAAATAAAGCCTATATTAGAGGTCGTACCGACCCATACATAAGATCCTAGATGCCAGCCAAATTAGAGGTTGTACCGACCCAACGCGTAAGAGCCTAGGCGCCAACCAATATTAGAGGTCATACCGACCCAACGCGTAAGAGCCTAGGCGCCATCCCATATTATAGGTCGTATCGACCCCACGTGTAAGAGCCTAGGCACTAGCCAATATTAGAGGTCGTACCGACCTAACAGGTAAGAGCCTAAGCGCCAGCCTATGTTAGAGGTTGTACCGACCCAACGCGTAAGAGCCTACGGCCAGCCCAACAAGCCTCAGGCCCGATTTGTAAACCTAAGGGTTTTTCCTCGAAGTCCAGCTCACCTAGCTAATCATTGCCAAACGTTAAAATTCAAAACAAGGAAAGACATACACGTGCAAAGGGAAATGCATGAAAGATGAAACCGAAAGGTTTCCTTTTATAAGTATAGGTGAAAAAATACAAAGCTTCATTTACAATGTTCTCAAAGAGCATTACACGCAAGGAAAGGCTTAGTCTACTTCCCCTCGGGGACTGCGGCTCCATCAACCTCTTCCTCATTATCCTCGGCATCAAACACAAGGAACTTAGCATCGTATTTATCCGCCTTGGCCTGCGCTATCTCTTCCGAGAGATAGAAGCCCCTAGCATGGATCTCCTCGAGAGTTTCCCTCCGAGATCTACACCAGGCATATTCGTTGCTTCTGTTCTCCGAATCGGAAGTCCCTCTCAACTCAGCCCGAGCATCGGAAGCGTCTTTTAAATAGACGACCACTTTCTTGTCAGCCTTAGCTCAAATCTCTTCAGCTTCAGCCCGGGCGTCCACGACCTCGCCCTTCATCTTCAAAAGGTCAGACTCGAGCCTTGCACTCATGCTTGTTTGGACCAAGCTATTTTCACGAGCATTCTGGAGTTGCACCTCGAGGACAGAAGCCTTGGCCAAAGATTTTTCTTGGCCGCAACTTGGGCATCTGCCTGAGCCTTTAGCTCATTACACGCATACTTGGCCTGACCAACTTCACCCCAAAGGCGTTCCAGGTCTTCCACCTTCCTCTACAACTGAAGTATCAAAATGTTAATCTCCGAGGGAAGAAGAAGAAACGAGCATCCCCTCGAAACAAAGGTTACCTGTCTCTCGAGGTAGCTTTCGTAGTCCTTCGACTTGCCTCGTACCGTAGGTATACCAACTCCTCTTCCCTTTTAACACAAAAAAGCCTGTGGGATTTCTCCCCGTCCAAGGCTTTTCGCAACCCGACTTCACGGCAAAGCAGCTCGGACATGAGCTTGTCAAAAGCCTACAGAAAAAAAGCTTAGTACGAAAATGAAAATGCAAAACTGAAAAACCAATACAATCGAACAAAACTCACCATAGAACAGCGCCGTTGAGCCACCTCAAAAGTTGAGCGCACATCTACTGGCCTGGCCTCACCAGCCCCAGAAGAACCGCTCCCAATAGGAATGTGATCGTTCGAGACCCCGCTTGATATAGGCGGCCCCTGGCCTCGAACATCCCTCGAAGTACCTTTGACGGGAGAAGAAGATAGCGGCGGAAGATCCTTGTCCCTCGAAGTACCTTCGACCAGGGAAAAAGATGGTGGCAAAAGAGGGGTCACCTCCTCGAGGATGGAAATCTCGGGTATTGCAGGCTCAGCTGCCCTAGAATGTCCCTCGGCTCAAACCATCAATGTGTGGCTGCTCCCTTCCGATGCGCCAATGTTCGTACAACGGCCGTCAGGTACACGATCGACCTCAACGGGTATATCTCCTTTTCGCCTCCGGGCTGACCCTGCTTCACTACAAATCTCCTCGCCTATCAAGGAACCCTTGCGCTTGTTATCGCTCTTCGGCCCCGAGGTCGATTATCCTCCCTCCTCTCTAAGAGGGCACGGCCTCATATCGGAGAATTCTCCAATGCCTGCAGTAAAGAAGTTATAAAACACAAAGGAAATATTCTTTAAATAGAAGAATCACGTGGTACTGACCGTGGTGCTTTGCATCCCATCTACCCTTCGACAGGTCTTGCCACCTATGCCCATCGTAGTTCTAGCGATCTGCCAGCTTCAAAGTCCAATTCGCCAGGTCAGGTACCTTGTATGGCATCCACAGGATTGCTATAATAAGGAAAGGGAAAACATATTTACAGAGTTCGCCTCCACCATGAACAAAAATGATAAAAACACAAAGTGTACCACTTACGTGTGAAATTCCATTTGTCAAGAAACGGCAAGAAATCCATGGGGATAATATCGACAGTCTGTACTCGGACAAATCGACTCATCCACCCTCTATCCCTATCTTCTTCATCATCGACAACAAAGGGCCTGGCGGATCGGCATCCTAAAGTTATCAGGCCTCGATAATGAAAGGGCGGTACAATCTGATAAGATGGCTAAGGGTGAACTCAAGCCCGGCTTCCTCCGCAAAGAACCTCATCATCAATACTATCCTCCAGAACGACGGGTGAACCTGTGCCAAGGTAGCCCGATATCTTCGACATAAGTCAAGCATGAACCTATCGAGAGGGCCCAACGTAAAAGGGTACGTATATACATTTAAAAACCCCTCTACATGGGCCATGATGTCCTCTTCCGGGGAAGGTACCTACAATACCACCTTTTCTCCCTATCCGCAATCTCTCCTCACTGCCTAGAGGTGTTTCTCTCCTATTGATGAAATGGACCTCAATGCATGCTCCCAATGGCCCTAAACATTGGGAGGTTTCTCTAACGTAAAGTCCCTCCTCGAAATGAAAAATCTCGAGGTTGGCTCACCGAACGCCGATGGTGTACCACCAACCAAGCGGGAAGCAGAGGCGAAACTCTCCTCTTCATGGTGAAAGGGCTTGGGCGTAGTAGCCATAACTATGGTGAAACAAGAAAAGGGAAATGAGAGCTTAGGCGAAAGCTTTGAATTAAAATGATGAAAGAACTGACACAAGGAAGGAGAGCTCTATGAAAAGGATAGCTGCTCAAAGAAGCGGAATCCTTAAAATAGAGGAAAGCAAACTCATATATAGAGCGGGCGGCGACTGTCCGCCTACTCTAAAGGCCAATTAATTCTGACTAGGCCATTATCACTTTTAGAGTAGTGTACCGGCGGAACCTCCTCGGTCACTTCATGGCCATGTAATACGAATGAGCCGTCGTACAACATTCGAGGGGTTACAGATCCCCATGTCAACCTAGACTCGAGATGGTGCTCGATCTCGAGGATTTCTGTTGCTATAACGATGGGCTCTAATGAGCTATCCATATAAACCTAGCCTCGAGATGGTGCCCGTTCTCGAGGATCTGTGCTATTACAAATGCGGGTCATCCACCCAATTCTTAAGCCCAAGGGCTACCGGATTTCGAGCCAGTTCTCACTAGGGGACTATTCATGAATCCTCAAGGCTATCTTTATTTCGAGTTCGAGAAAATGCTCGTTCGACTACTAAGCCCAAGGACTACCCGATTTCGAGCCAGTTCTCACTTGGGGACTATTCACAAGTCTCAAGTCTATCTTTATCTCGAGTTCAAACGCTCGCTCAATTACTAAGCCCAAGGGCCGCCTGAGTTCGAGTGTATCCTCGCTCCGGGACTATTTGTAAAGGAGCAGGGGCTATCTTTATGTTCAGATGATCAAGTGAACTTTTACTTGAGGACTATCAACGGGGCCTAAAAGGGCCAAGTTTTATTTTGAAGAAATTCGAGCCCCCACTCTCATTTAAATCAAGCTCGGAAGTCCCGACGGCCTAAGTTTGTATCAGATCAATCTAGACTTAGTTCGAGGAATGGAAAAGTGTTTCAGGGGATATCATGTTAAAAAATCGAGAATCAAAGGAATTCCTATGTCCGAGTCCATTATTCAGAACGATCGATAAAATCACACGATTGGATTTTTCGCAAACACAGGAAAATGGAATCCAGCACAAGACAAAAGCACTTTGAGGAGACTATTGTATTAATAAGCAACAATTTCAAAAGCCCACGAGGGGTCCTTACACAGAAACAAAGAAGCAACAAACAACAACTAAAGAGCCTAAACTAGTCTCGAGGGTACACCCTCGGACGCGACATCTGCAAAAGTCGTTCCCTCGAGAATCCCATGTCTATCTACAAAGCAATATCTTCGAGAGACTCCTTCAAGACAGCTATAGCCTATCAAAGAGCAAAAGCTTTTAACAAGCAGGGAAAATTGTGGCTTGGTGAAAAATTTGGCGAGTACGGGTCTCTTCAACACTACTATTGTGAAGCCACTTTTTGAGACATTGCACCGGTGTGGGATGCAAAAGTTAGTAGATAATGCCACCTCACTCCATGGAAAGTAAAAGTAATGAGGTTCCATACCAGGTTGAAGTTAAGAGAGATGAGCAGCGGTTCACGGTCCATATATCCTCTGATACAGAGAAAACTTGAAGCCCCTCTCTCATTATTTCGGGCCAACAACAACAACAACAAACCAGTACAATCCCACTATGTGGGGAAAAGCTCTAAAAAAGAGCCATGGCACAACTGGCAAAACCATTGCTGTGTGACCTTACGGTCATAGGCTTGTTCCATGGAAATTAGAGTTTGGATGAGGATAAAGAGAAGAAAAGGGTTAAAAGCTATTGAAGAATGACTGGGTGAAATTTTGGTTCATGTAACCTCCTATTTATAGAAATGTCACGCCTCAACCTCGGGAGGCGCGACCGGCGCTCAATCGAGTGAACCCAACTGAGCAAGCCTTTTGAACACTTTCTACCCAACTCACTATGACCAAGAAAACTATGCTTTCATTTATTTATTTAGACAGTAGGAAAGATCGTACATATAACATTGCTAGTTCATTTCATAGTACCACATTTAAACCACAGTTAAGTTTCCAAGATTTCATATAGTTATAGGTTAGAAGAACTAGTGTTTAGAATTACAACACAGTTCATTGACCCATCCATCACCCGTAAATAACCCACGCAAACGTCTACGGAGCCTCTAAAGATACAAAAGCAGTTATGATAATGCCGGCAACAAGGCCACGACTATACCTCAAAAGTGTAAATCTATAACAAAATACATACTGCATCACCCCTGGAAGAAAAGGCGTTCACCAAGACTGCTGAGAGGAGGATGCTCCCCTATCTACGATCGGCACTTCCTGCTATGGAACCACCTACATCCATTGAAAGATGTAGCTCCCCCGGCAAAAGGGACGTTAGTACCATGGAATAGTACTAGTATGTGTAACTAAACACCGTCTCATTAGAAAGAACTATCATACAAGAACAAGGAAATCACAAGGAACAATCAAAAGCTTTAAACGAACACCACATCATCAAATAAAAGAATCATATAACTTTCACATAATTTCCATAGATTTAGGTTGGGGCATTTAATATTGTTCATCATCATTCATAATACCATCGCTTTCTTGTGCGGAGTCTGATCACGACCCGATTCGCTAGGTTGCCTCATTTGAGGCATGTATCTCAATCAAAATCCCATTCTCACTTTCCGGATTCAATATCAGTACAATACCACCATGTGTGCGGCATGGCATCCGATCATGGCCCGATCGTTTAGGCCGTCTTCCCAAGACGTTGTTCCTTTTTCATTAATCATCTCATCTAAATCTTTATTCTACATGACTATGCAGCCCGCATATTGATTATGCGATCACATAATTGGCCGCATAGTTGACTTCAAACTAACCTGCATACTACCCCACTCTGTGGTGACTATGCGGTCCGCATAGCTATTATGCGACCGCATAATGGACCGCTGAAACGCGCTTTTATGAAAAACATTATTCCTTAACTTTTTAATGCTCGCCGCGAAGAATTTTATAAATTTCTAGCACATATTCCTAACTTGGCACTACGAGATTTTGGGTTTTTGAGTAAAAATTTCATGGGGCCTTACAAGAAAGGTAGTAACGTAATAGACGGCGCAATCAATGCCTTTGAGAAACAAATCAACAGGCGCAACCAACGCTTTTTGGGAAATGGATCAACAGCGATATCACCGTTTTTTGGGAAAATAAACCGACAGTGCATTAAACGCTTATGGGAAGATGAACTGATGGAATGTTTCAGTCATCACGAAAGCTTACGTCATAAGCATGACGCCATCGTGAGAGGCTTGAGGAAGTCAATGTCAAAGTCGTTTCATATCATTCTATTCTAAGAAATGTGGGGACTATCTGTATAGGGATAAAATCGGAGAGTTCGATTTTTTGGTCATTATGGCACTTTGTAAGACCGTCCCCAGAAGTCTCGAGGCTCAGCTCGAGGTCCAACCACGAGGGTGGTCAATGTTCGACCTCGAGGCAATGCAAATCGATGACTATGATGGACAAACGGGAAGTTCCCAAGGCACGTCGTTAAAGCCGACCAAGTCTATTACGCTAGTACAAGCCTATACCATAACATTAAATGGTTGTACCAGCCTCATATCCTTGTAATAAATGCATGCGTACTATATTGGGATTTCCCCTCATATATAAAGGGGGTCCTTGTCATTTTGTAGCAACATGATATTCAATACTAGAACAAGAACATTCTCTGCTCTCTAACCTAAACATATTCTCCCTTGATCTTATTGCATATATTTATTACATTGCTTACATTTATTGTGTTTCATTGAATGTTCTTCATTTATTACTCATCATTGATCATAAAGAGCCCTCATCAAAGCTCTTATAATTGTTAGTCCTTCGTCACCTGTCCACAGCCCAACGCTAGCTCGACCCCGAGGCCCCATATAGTCTAACTTAAGGCCCTGATTCTTAGTCACTCGGTTCGCTTGTCACACTACCTTCAAGCTCTTATCTTTTTTTCTAGTCTCACACTTAGCATCTACTGCCTAACAACTAGCATAAAAATAAATCATGTATTTTTAGAAACACAAAATCATATCTAATTGTACTATTCTAGTAGACCCGGTCAGCTCTAATCACGTGCCTTGCGAATTTTCTGTTTGTCCATCATAGCCACCGATTTGCACTGCCCCGAGGTCAGACTTTAAGAACCCTCGAGGTCGATCCTCTAGCTGTGCCTCGAGACTTCTGGAGACGGGCTATGGAAAGACGTAACGATCATAAAATCGGACTCTCCGACTTTAGCCGTATACAGATACTCCCCACATTTCGTAGAGTTAAAATGATAAGAAATGGTCTTGAATCCTTGACTCTTTGATACTTCCATCATGACATCAGCCCGTCAGACCATTAAATGCCATGACTCAAAGGCTGCGCAGAGGTCGCTGTCAACACGACTATCGAGAAGCCCATGAACCATTATTGGTTCGACTCTTTCGCTTCTCAAACGTTGCCCAAATGGCTTCTATAAATACCTCAACTGTTGGTCCTTCATACTTTTACAATATCTTCGAGTTTTCAGAGCTAAGTTCACCATCTTCCGCATTTATCTCCTCACTGTGCTTTCCCCTTCATTCTTTTTCTCAGAAACCTTTTTATTGTTATGGCTAGAACCTCCAAAATGGTTCCTCAGAAAGAGGGCAACACTTCCCGTCCAAGGGCAAACAAAAAATACCTCCAAGCATTGAGCAATGTACCCCTGGCCACTTCGATACGGTCTTTGATTTTACCATCAAAAATCCCCCTTCTACACCAGGCCGATGCGAGCCCGTGTCTCGGTATATTAGTGTGGTGACCGACACGAAGAGAGTAAAGAAAGACTGCCGATAGGGGGAGGCAGTGCAAGTAGAGATCCCCTAAGCTGAGGAAAGCATAGTAGAACACAAAGTTGGCTTCCTCGGCGTATACACATACCCATTCACTCTAGGTCTCGTAGATCCTTCTTCCCCGTTGATAGATCCAGTGATTCTTGACTTTTGTCTTGAGTACCGAGTGACACTCGGTCAGATCTATCCTTCTTTCTGAAGGATTGTTTACGTGCTCAGATATTTCTCCAACGGGTCGAGGGAAAGACCTTCACTCTTGATCACTTGGTTAGATTATACAGCCCCCGTCTCTTCCGAGGTTTGATTAAGCTTCATCCTCGATCCACCAAGACATTCTTTGCGAGCATCGATGCAGACAATGATCGGGGATGGATTAGCCGGTTTGTCAGAGTGAGAACCTCGGACATCATCCCTGCTAATAGGATGTTGTTCCCGGAGGAATGGAACATGAAGCGTAAGTGTCCTTACCTCGAGCACATTTTATTGCCCCTACTTCCCCTTCTGAAATGATCTTCTCTAGATTATGCAGCCACCGTTTGGGACCCCGGCGTGGTTCAGAACCTTTCAGGATGGATCAAACAATTAGACTCTACTTTTCCTTATAACGAGCATATTTGGCGTAATTTGGCCAAAATGAGGTGGCAAGCCAAGAACAATGGTATGCTTTTGTTATCGTCATTACCAAGTTTGTTTTAGCATTCTTTGTGGCGGTAAGTTCAATACATCATGCCTGTGCAGGCCTCAGGGAAGGAGTGTAGATGAGACCATCTCCTCATGGTGAAGAAGGAACCTCGAAACCCGGCAAGGGTAAGAAGAGGAAGAAGGAGGCGTCGAGCAAGTCTCCAAAATCAAAGAAACCTAAGGCCCGTAAGCCTCCAACCGACGCCACGGTCTTGACTTCGACTGTTGCAGCGAATCTTCATACGAAGACGAAGATAAAGGTGATGGCGAACGCCCTTTGGTACAAAGGGTAAGACGGAGCACTAATGCTCAAAACGTTGTTGAGCCGAAGGCCGCCGAGTCAGGGGTGGCCGATGTGGATCAAACTCGTGTTGAGGAGACCCTCGAAGAGGGTTTGGGCGCAGTCCCCGAGCTTCCAGTCGAACATGGTACAGTCTGTGCCAGCGAATCCTCGACTAGCAATTTCGGAAGGCCTGAATCCGAAGATTCTTGGGGTCGAGAGGAAACCCTTGTAGAAATTGATGCCATGGGTGGCTTTGAATCGGGCCCTGTATTTTCTCTGGGGGAGATAAGGGATGCCCAGGACGAGGGCGCTGCCGATGTGGGGGCCTCTCGGGGAGAGCATGATACGCTCAAGGACTACTTCGTCGGTGTCGACGAGGACACATATCTCGACGCCCCCGTCGCTCTCGAGGAGGTTGAGAGGCTTCAAAAGCAGGTGATACTCTTGACATACCATTTTCACTTCAAATTTTTACCCTTGCCTTCCTAACTTCTCTACTTTGTTGTAGGCCAAGAAATTGTATGGCACGCCTTTTCTAGGCTTCAAGATGAGCTTTCACACTGTGAGGAGGAGCTCGAGAATCTTACCTCGGAGCTAAATAAGTCGAAGGCCTCCTCTGCCCGAAAGGGAGAGGAGTTGAGTGGGCTGCGGGCGAGCCTAGAGGGCGTGTGCCAGGAATGGACTAGCCTTGCCGAGCAGCTAACACGGCATCCATGAATTCATATTTTTATTCTTATAACTTGATGTTCACTATCTAGATTTGCCTTCGCAGATTGAGCAAAGGGATGCCCTGGTGGGGCGACTTCGTGAAGAGGTTGCAGCCAAGGATACGGAGATCCTCGAGCTAAAGAGGCAGAATGAGGTCGTGACCTCAGAGAGAGACCTTTGTCGGGGAGAGTTGGCCTCGGCCCAGGATCTTCTTCGAAGTGCTCAGAAGGAGACTGCTGCACTGTCTGTGGCCCAGTCTGAGGCCGATGAAAATACGTCTTCATAAAGAGAGATGCCGCCACCATAAATGATCGAGCTAGAGAGATATCCGAGAAGGCCGAGCTGAAGCTGGATCGGGCCGTTGCTCATGGTCGTTTGCAAGCTAGGAGGCAGGCTTTTGAGGAAGCAAACGCCAAAGGTGACGATCTCTCTACTGAGATTGAGGAAGCCCTAACCTTGGAGGAAGAATCAGCACTTCGGATGAGGGTTCCGGAAGCGATCCATACAGTAGTGAGGGTGAAGAATAGACTCACATTGTCTTTTCCTTTTGTTTTTTGTATATGGATTTCTCGAGGTGGGGGGGCTTTGTAAAGAAATCCTTTTGTGAATGTATTTTTGGGAATGCAAAAAGATTCTTCTGTTTCAAGTCTTCGAATTTTACATTTCAGCGTTTATACGAATTTAACCTTTGAATTTGATGTCGGCTCTTCGGAGCCCATACTGGAGTAACCGGGATCCTCGAGATCGGGCACCATCTCGAGGCTAGGTTGATAGCTCTTTTAGTGTCCATACTTGTAATAACAGAGATCCTCAGGTTCTCGATCGCTCTCGAGCGCTGTATGACAGTGTCATTCATGTGACATGACTGTGAAGTGATCGGGGTGGACCTACCGGTACACTTCCCCAAAAGTGGTACTGACATGTTCAGAATTAATTGGCCTTCAGATTAGGCGAACAGTTGTCGCTTGCTCTATATATGTATTTGCTTTCTTCTTTTTTGAGTATTCTGCTACTTTGAGCATTTATCCCTTTTATATAGCTCTCCTTCCTTGCGTCAGTTCTCTTACCATTTCAATTCAGAGCTTTCGCCCAAGGCTTCATCTTCCTTCTCTTGCTTCACCATAGTCATGGCTGCTACGTCCAAATCCATTCACCAAGGAGAGGATAGTTTTGCCTCTGCTTCGTGCTCAGTCGATGGTACACCACCGGCATCCGGTGAGCTAACCTCGAGGTGCTTTGTGTCGAGGAGGGACTTTACGGTAGAGAGACCTCCCAATGTTCAGGGCCATTGGGAGCATGCATTGAGGTTCATGTCATCAATAGGGGAGGAACACCTTGAGGCAGTTAGGAGAGACTGCGGAGGGGGAGAAAAGGTGGTACTACAGGTACCTTCCCCGGAAGAGAGCATCATGGCTCATATCGAGGGGTTTTTGAACGTATACACGTACCCTTGTACATTGGGCCGTCTCGATAGAGTCGTGCTAGAGTTTTTTAGAAGATATCGGGTTACCCTGTAACAGGTTCACCCGTCATCTTGGAGGATAGTGTTGATGATAAGGTTCTTTGCAGACAAAGTCGGGCTCGAGTTCACCCTCAACCATCTTATTAGATTGTATCGGCCCTTGCATTATCGAGGCCTGATTATTCTGCGACGTCAATAATCCCGACCCTTTGTTGCCAGTAATGAAGAGGACAACGACCGAGGGTGGATGAGTCGATTTGTCCGTTGACATTATCCCCGGACCGTTGACATTATCCCCGTATAGTTCCTGCCATTCCCTGAGAAATGGAATTTCACATGTAAGTGGTACACTTGTGCTTTTGTCATTTTTGTTCATAGTGGAGGCAGACTTCATAAAGGTGTTTTCTTTCCTTTACGCAGTAATCCCGTGGTTGCCACACGAGGCCCCTGATCTGGCGAATTGGACTCAGAAACTGATAGCTTGCTTGATCTACGATGGGCGTAAGTGGCGAGACCTGTCGAAGGGTAGATGGGAGGCAAAACACCACGGTGAGTAACGTATGATCCTTTTCTTTAAGGAATATTTCCCTTTGTGTTTCCTAACTTCTTTATTGAAGGCTTTGGAGAATTTTTTGAGATGAGACCATGCCCTCTCCGAGAGGAGGGAGGATCATCGGCTTCGGGGCCGAAGAGCGATAACAAGCTTAAGGAATTCTCGGAGGGCGAGGGGATTTACAGTTAGGCAGGGTCTGCCCAGAGGCGTAAAGGAGATGCAACCGTCGAGGTAGATCATGTACCTGTCGGCCGTTGTGCGAACATTGGCGCAACACAAGGGAGCAGCCATACATCGATGGCTCGAGCCGAGAGATCTCTCGGGGCAGCTTAGCCTGCAATACCCGAGGTTTCTAGCCTTGGGGGAGTGGCTCCTCTTTTGCTACCCTCTTCTTCCCTGGTTGAAGGTACTTCGAGGGACAAGGATCTTTCGCCGCTATCTTCTTCTTCCATCGAAGGTACTTCGAGGGATATAGATTTTCGCCGCCGTCTTGCTCTCCTGTCGAAGGTACTTCGAGGGATGTTCGAGGCTAGGGGCCTCCTAAATCAAGCGGGGTCTCGAGCAATAATATCCCCACCGAAAGCGTTTCAACTGGGGCCGATAAAACTAGGCCAGTAGATGTACGCTCAACTTTTAAGGAGGCTCAGCGGCTCTGTTCTGTGGTGGGTTTTGGTTGACCTTGTTGGTTTTTCAGCTTTGCATTTTCATTTTCTCACTGATCTTCTTTTCCATAGGCCTTTGACAAGTTCAAGTCTGAGCTGCTTCGTCGTGAAGACAGGTTGTGGAAAGTATTGGACGGGGAGAAATCCCTTAGGCTTCTTTGTGATAAAAGGGCAAGGGAGTTGGTATATCTTCGGTACGGGCGAGTCAAAGCCTGGACTACGAGACCGCCTCGAGAGATAGGTAACCTTTGTTTCAAGGGGATGCACGTTTTCTCTTCTATCCTCGAAGATTAATATTTTGATGCTTCAGTTGTAGAGTAAGGCGGAGGACCTGGAACGCCTTTGGGGAAAAGTTGGTCAGGCCAAGTATGAGTGTAATGAGCTAAAGGCTTAGATAGATGCCCACGTTGCGTCCTAGAAGAACGCTTTGGCCAAGGTTTTTGCCCTCGAGGTGCAACTCTGGAATGCTCGTGAAAATAGCTCGGTCCAGATTAGTAGGATTGTAAGGCTCGAGTCTAACCTTTTGACGATGAAGGCCTAGGTCGTGGACGCCCGCACTGAAGCTGAAGAGATTCGAGGTAACGCTGAAAAGAAAGTGGTCGTCTATTTAAAAGACGTTGCCGATGCTCAAACTGAGTTAAGAGGGGCTTCCGATTGGGAGAGCAGAAGCAGTGAATATGCCCGGTGCAGATCCCGGAGGGAAACCCTCGAGGAGATCTACGCTAGGGGCTTTGATCTGTCGGAAGAGATAGAGCAGGCTAAGGCGGATGAACACGATACCAACTTCATTGTATCTGATGCCGAAGATAATGAGGAAGAGGCCGATGGAGCCGTAGTCCCCAAGGGGAAAGTAGACTAGGCTCTTTCTTTCTAATTCTGCGTACAATGCTCTTAGAGAACTTTGTAAATGAAGCCTTGTATTATTTCACATATACATATAGAAAGAAGCTTTTCGATTTTTAGTTTTCATGAACTTCCCTTTGCTTGTATATGTCTTTCTTTTGTTTTGAATTTTCACACTTGTCGGTGATTAGCCATATGAGTTGGATTTCGAGGTAAAACCTTTAGGTTTACAAATTGGCCCTGAGGCTTGTTGGGCTGGCCCGTAGGCTCTTACGCATTTTCCCTTAGACGCTTTTTAGTTAACCGTTTTTGGCTCAGTCTTCGAGTTGGGTTTCGACTCGAGCTCATCGACCCTTAAGTTTTTGAATTTTAAGCTGGCTCCTAGGCTCTTACGCGTTGGGTCGGCACGACCTTTAATATAGGTTGGCGCTTAGGCTCTTACGTGTTGGATCGGTACGACCTCTAATATAGGCTGGCGCTTGGGCTCTTACGCGTTGGGTCGGTACGACCTCTAATATAGGCATTATTTTTTCCTCATTAAAGACTTTTTTAAGTTTTGTGTTTGCCCGACTCTTGGACGGTTCGATAAGAACCTCGATTGTGAGCCGTTATGCAACGATAAATGAGCACCTCGGGAGGTTTCGCTCAATGGATGAATTATTTTGAAGCCTTTTCATTGTTTGGAGCTGATATGATCGAAGCTCTTTTTCTTATACCGAGGGTAGCCTGATTAACCGGTTCTTTTTGAAGCATTTCCGAAGTAATTTTGAAGGCCTGTGATTTTATGGCGACGGTCAGGCGTCCCCTAGTCGCGTCAGTTTGGCCGGAGCCTTATGACCGTAGTCATTGTGTTTGGTCGTAGCTTTTTAATCCCCAAGTGAGGTAGCCTCGGCGTTTATATCGAGGGTATGCCTTTTTAAGGGTCATACAAGTTTGAATATATAGCCCTGACTTTAAAATCGGGATTATGCCCTTTGTATGGTCTTATAAATTTTTTGGTTACTTGGCACAAGTATAACTCATGCCTTGCTTGAGGTCTTATAGATTTGGTGCTGCCTTGTGGAGGTCTTATGAGCTCGAGGTTGCCCGCATGGGGTCTTATGGCCTCGAGTTTTTGACAGCTCGATGGGGTGACAGTCCCTAAGACATCGAACGTTTTCGGCTCTGGAGTTGCTCTTTGTAAACTTGATGTTGCCTCATTGAAGGCTTAGGAGTTCGAAGTTTCCGAACCGGAGGTCTTACGGCTTCGAGTTTTTGATGTCAGTCCCCGAGTGTTCGGGAAATTCATAGCCCGAGGCCATTTTTTTTGTAAAAATAGCAAACTTCTTTGAAGCGCGAAGCGTTTTTGGTGGTAAAAGATACTCCTTTGATTACTTGGTACAAGTATACATGTTTTTGTCGTCAAGAGTTTGATTATTCTATGCGGACACGGTTCACTTGACCGTTTGGCCCAATACATCATTTTCCTATCGAGACCCTCTTCGGCTCATCTTGACATCTCGGGGGAGGTGATCTCCCGTGGGGATGTCCCCCCAGTATTCGAGGCTGATTGAAGAGAAGCCTTGAATACTTGTTAAGTTCTCCTTAGGTAGCATATAGATGTTGCCTCGTTCAAAACCTTGCCGGTAAAACCCTTCTTGGGATAAAATCCGATCGAAGGAAAAGAGTGCAACGCATGCTTTAAAACCTAAGGTCTTCAAGCTAGAGGGTGCTTCGATTTTTCTAACTGGACACCTGCACATAAGGTAGTGTAAGACGTAAATAAAAAGGGAGACGGTTATACCTTAGTAGTGATGGCACTTCTAACCTCGATATTCTTCAATTGCTTGACCCGGGGATGCGGTACGGTCCTTTGTTAATTGACTCGGGTGCAGCCGAGAATGTAGCTCGTGATTACTACTTTGTTGTTTGCTTATCCTTTGGCTCCTTTGATGTTGAGGGTGTCGATGTCGGTGCCACATCGTGCACCGCGATCATCTCTCTTGCTGCATGCTGCTCCCCGTATATAGTTTTTCTTCCGTCCTTTGTTGGAAACTTCATAATTTGATGAAGGGTTCATCGTACTGCTCTCATGTAGTGTATCCATGGACTTCCGAGCAAGGCATTGTACCTCATGTGTCTTCTGGGTTGTGCCGGCCACGTTGACTGGGAGAGTGATTTCCCCTTTCGTTGTCTCGCTTGCCATGTTGAATCCGTTGAGGACTCGAGAGGCGGGCACGATCTGGTCGAGCAGTCCAAGCTATTCCACCACCCTCGACCTGATAATATTGGCCGAGCTACCTGGATCCACAAGCACACGCTTAATTTGAAATGTATTCACAGGAAAAGAAATTATCAATGCGTCATTATAAGGCTGGGATAGGGCCTCGGTATCCTCATTGCTAAATGTGAGAGCGTCCTCGGGTATGTAACCTCAAATTCGCTTTTCCCTGGTGATGGATATTTTTGTTCGTTTGACAATGGGTTCTTGTGGGATGTCGATTCCTCCAACGATCATGTGGATGACATGCTGAGGCTCTTCTATTTCATTTTTCCTGTTCACCTCTCTTTCCCAAAATTGAATTTTGGCTCGGTCGCTAAGAAACTCTCGGAGGTGCCCTGTCACGACCCAAACCTATGGGCCGCAACGGGCACCCGGTACCTTACTCAACCGAGTACCAACATAACGTATACTTTCATATCATACTTATCATAGATAACTGAGCCAAAAGGCTGCCGTGAGATAAGTAGAATACAACAGATAATACCAGTTTATACGTAAGACATACGAGCCTATAAGGCCAAAATAACCACTGGTACACTGAATATAGGCCGGCAAGGCCATACAATCTTTTACATACATGACATCTATCTACAAGCCTCTAAGAATACATAATTTTCATAAAGGTCGGGACAGAGTCCTGCCATACCAAACAACACACGTCTAAATCATACTAACCAAACAAGCAACTTCGAAGCGAATGGAGCGCACCAACATCTTCCGATGAGCTGATAGCCTATTTGGAGGGCTCTCGACCTGTTTATCGGGCCTGCGGGCATGAAACGCAGCATCCCCAGGAAAAAGGGACATCAGTACGAATATGTACTGAGTATGTAAGGCACATAAATAAGTACGTAACAGACATAGAAGAAATGTAGAGTAAATGACTCAAACTTGTAAGTCTGGATAACTCTGTAAATCGTGAAATAATTATAGTGTCATGCATATGCGTATGAATGTCATGTCGTGCATAGGTACATATTTCATAACATCATGAGGCCTCTGAGGGCATCCCATCATATCATCTCGGCCACTGTGGGAAAAATTATCAACTTATACCAGCTGATCGAGTGGTATGCGGCTGGTACAACCATTTATAGGAGGGGGAATCCCAACATAGTACAGGTGCATTTATTGCAAAGATATGCGGCTGGTACGGCCATTTATTACAAAGATATGCGGCTGGTACAGCTATTTAATGTCATGGTACAGACTTGTACTAGTCTAGTAGACCTGGTCAGCTCTAACCACGTGCCTTGCGAATTTCCTATTTGACCATCATAGCCACCGATTTGCACTGCCCCGAGGTCGGTCATTGAGATCCCTCGGGGTCAATCCTCGAGGTGCGCCTCGAGCCTTCTGGAGATAGGCTATGGAATGACGTAACGATCATAAAATTGGACTCTCCAACTTTAGCCGTATACAAAATGACATTAAGCACACAATTTTATCAATCAAACATAGGAAAAAACTTCGATTAAAGAAGAGATAATTTGGTAAAATATCCACTTATCAGTGATGTCATAGTATATAAGCAATTCTTACCATCTTTGTTGCCACAAATTAAGGTTTTTCTGATTGAACAGGTGTTGGAGACTCTGATGATGAGTATAGACCTCACATGGAACGCCCTACAGCTAATGCCTCCAAATCTCCAACACGTGAAAAATGGCTGCCAACTCTAAGTCACGCATATGGTAATTCTTCTCATGAACATTCAAATACCGAGACACATAAGCAATCACGCTACCGTTATGCATTAACATCGCGCCAAGACCAATACCTGACACATTACAATACATGGTGTAAGACCCCGAACTTGTAGGCAACATTAATACTGGGGTTGTAGTCAATGTAATCTTGAACTTCCGAAAGCTCACCTTACACTCCTCAGACCATCTAAAAGAAGCACCCTTCCGGGTCGATCTAGTCAAAGGTGCAAAAATGGACAAGAAACCCTCCACAAAACCACGATAATAACCTGCCAAACGCAAGAAGCTCCGAATCTCTACAGCTGAAGACGGTTTAGGCCAATTGTGAACTGCGTCAATGTTCTTTGGATACACCTTGATCCCCTCACTAGACACCACATGACCCAAGAACGCCACCTAATCAAGCCAAAACTCACACTTGGAGAATTTAGCAAATAGCTTTTTCTCGCTTAAAGTCTACAGTACGATCCCTAGATGCTGCTCATGATCCTAATGGTTGTGTGAGTCCCCAATATATCATCAATGAATACTATGATGAAATAATCAAGATATGGCTGGAACACGTTATTCATCAAGTGCATAAGGGCTACTGGGGCATTGGCTAGCCCAAAAGACGTAACAAGAAACGCGTTGTGACCAAGCGGCTCTTGAAAACCGTCTTCAGAATATCTGAATCCTGAATCTTCAATTAATCATATCCAGACCTTAAATCAATCTTTGAGAACAGTCTAGCACCCTAAAGCTGATCAAACAAGCCATCAATGCACGGTAGTGGGCACCTGTTCTTAATAGTAAACTTGTTCAGCTGCTTGAAGTCAATACACATCCTCATAGTAGCATCCTTCTTCTTCGCATAAAGAACGGGTGAACCACATGGTGACACACTAGGCCTAATGAAGCCCTTATCAAGTAGCTCATGCAACTGTACCTTTAACTCTTTCAACTCAAAAGATGCCATGCGATATAGTGAAATAGAGATAGGCTGAGTGCCCGACACCAAGTCAATACCAAAATCAATGTCCCTATCGGGTGGCATGCCCAGAAGGTCTGCTGGAAATACATCTGGAAAATCTCTCACTACCAGAACTGACTCAACGGTAGGAGTATCAGCACAAACATCGCTCACAAAGGCTAAATATGCAAAACATCCCTTCTCAATGATCCATTGGGCCTTCAAATATGAAATCACTCTACTAGGAACATAATCTAAGGAGCATCTCCACTCTAACCTCGGCACCCCAGGCATCGCCAATGCCACGATCTTAGCCCGACGATCAAAGATGGCGTGATATAGCAATAACCAGTCCGTGCCCATAATCACGTCAAAATTAACTACCGAAATAATAAAAGATCAACCCTCATCTCTAATCCCCCAATAGTCAGCACACACGACTGATATAGATGGTCACAACAATAGAATCACCCGCTGGCATAGATACATGTACAGGCATGGCTATGGAATCATGAGACATATCAAAATAATGAGCAAAGTATGATGACATATATGAATAAGTCGAACCAGGGGCAAATATTACATAAGTATATCTGTGGCATACTGAAGCAGTACCTATGATCACAACATCAAAAGCAAATGCCTCTGATCTGGTGGGAAACGCATAGAAACGAGCCTGACCACCACTTGTCTGACCTTCACACGGAGCTGGCTGAGTGGGGTGTGTAGCAACTTGTGCACGGGTCATAGACTGACCTCCGTACTGCATATGACCTCTATATTGACGGGGACGATACTTGCTCACTGTCACGAACCAAACCGATGGGCCACGACGGGCACCCGGTACCTTACTCAACCTAGTACCAACATAACGTATCTTTCCTATCATGCTATCATAGGTAAATGAGACGGAAAGGCTGCTGTAGGATAACTAGACTAAAACATGTAATACCAACTTATACGTAACACATATGGGCCTGTAAGACCAAAATGATCACGCGTATACTAAACATAGGCCAACAAGGCCATACAAACTCTCACGTACATGACATTTTTCTACAAGCCTCTAAGAATACATAATACATAATATCATAAAGGTCGGGATAGGGTCCCGCCATTCCAATCAATACATGTACTAATCGTACTGACCAAAGAAGCAACTCCGGAGCAAATGGAGTGCACCAACATCTTCCGCTGATCTGATGGCCTACTTGGAGGACTCTCGACCTGTCTATCGGAACCTGCGGGCATGAAATGCAGCGTCCCAAGGCAAAAGGGACGTCAGTACGAATAATTTACCGAGCATGTAAGACACATAAATAAGTACATAACAGACATGGAAGAAATATAAGTAAATGACTCAACCTATAAGTTTGGATAACTCTGGAAATCATGAAAGAATTATAGTGTCATGCATATGTGTATGAATGTCATGTCGTGCATAGGTACATGTTTCATAACATCATCAGGCCTCTGAGGGCATCCCATCATATCATCTCGACCACTGTGGGCAAAATCATCAACGTATACCAGCTGATCAGGTGGTGGTGCGTATATAACGTCGTAACCTTTTCCCATATACCATATAAATATAATATAAATATATGCGCATATATAACGCCATCTGGTCATGGGTCAATGTACATGTATAAATGCATGAAATGCATAAGAAATACGTTAATAAGATTTTCTTGGGATGCCATAAAAATCCATATGCATTTCGGATAAACTTTATCAAATACGTATTTTTCTGAGACCCGTGAACAAAAGATATAATAATAATCCACATGGGGGATCAAGAATATAGATACCCCTAGTATTTCTATGAATAGAGTCATTTATGAATGTTTCGTATTTTGCTCGTTTCATTTGTATTATTTGGATCATGCCAAAAAGAAAGAAGGGATAGCCTTAATATACCTGTAGTAGGAAAATATACGTATGATATTCTTGAAAAAGGTTGTGTCGTACTCTGTTAGAATTGCAAAATTTTACGTTGAAAAAGTTCTAACAATTCTCGTTGGATTTCTTTTGGTTGCACGAATTAACATTTTTCTTTTTTGGGAAATTGGCAATTGCTAGCGTTCTGCTCCAATTCACAATTGACCTATAAGAATCACAATGACAATTTCCATCACAAATCACGTTCTTACCTTTTCACAACTTATAAGAATTTCTTATAAGTTGGATTGGAAAGAGAATGGTCGAATTAGGAAATTGGTTTAAAATGGTATGTAGCGTATGTTTGATACCAAAATGTTGCAAGAAATCTTGTTGGAAAGAGAATGTTGCTAGCTTAAATTTGATTAGGCACCTTTTATTGTATATAATTGAATCAATTGTAAAGATGACTATCGTAGTCATCTTTCCACGTTTTTGAGGGCTAATACATAGTCCGTGTGTACTTCTTATTCAATTGCCCAAAACAAGAGTCATTAGATCCCTTTCCATTTGCTTCCACGTGGGAGGCTTTGTCCTTATCCAAAGTTTTTAATTAATCCACCACTAGTTATTAATTAACTAGGTAATGTCCGTTTACCCAATAATTAACCTATTACCCACATAATTGAGAATTATTTCCACTTACATAAAATACTACTCACTTTTCACATACCTTATACACCTTACTATCATGGTCATGTGGTACCTCGTATGGCACTAGTCCATAAATACCGAGTATTTTAACTCGGGCCGTATTTTATCCCAACATGCCAAACTTGGACGAAAATTCGTTTCCTTTGACTTGCTTCCCCTCTCACCTTCACGAACTTACTTATCACTTGTTTAAAATAGCATCATGCTTAAGATCTCAAAATAATCTCATTCCCGAACTTACGTCGATTAACTTATGACGAAACTTTATCGTACGAAAATGCGAGATGTAACATCTCATTTTCGAGCTTCGATTAATATATTTATGGCGAACTTTCATGCACAAAAACATGGGGTGTAACACTCACATGCCCCAACTCTCCACAATCGTAAAAACCTCGAGCTGGAAATGATGGTGGGGCCTCAATCGTACCCCGAGAACTAGAATAACCATTGGAAAAACCTGGTACTAATGAACCCCGATCTGATGGAGCAAGTACGAGCTCTAAGTTGGACGTGTATTGAATGATGACTAAACCAGGCGAGTGTTGTATTAACCGTGGCTAGCTGATGCACCACGATGAACCTTACGAGCAATTTGAGCGGGCTTGAAAGGACGGCCACTATTGTGATGTAACTAACCTCCAAATGAGGTACCTCTGAAACCACCCTAACCTCGGCGACTCTTTCCCTCTCGCTTCTCATGCTCAAGCCTACGAACCTTCTCTAAGTGCCTAGCAATCTCAACGACCTAGTCAAACCTAGCATCTGTCTTAGCCTCTCAAGCCAAATTGTAATGTAGACCATAGTTGATGCCATCAATGAACCTCCTAATCCTCTCTCTCAATGGGAACCAACCATATAGCATGACGGTCCAAATATGCGAATCTAATCTCATACCGAGTCACAGTCATATCTCCTTGGTGTAGCTGCTTAAAATCTATACGCAACTCTGCGAGTCTGTGGAATAAACTTCTCTAAGAAGAGAATTGAGAACTCATGCCATGAAAGTGGCACTGTGACAATTGGCCTACTAAACTCATAAGCCTGCCGCTATCTGTAGGCTGCCCCAGTCTGCTGCAAAAGTAGTAAATATAACTCTACTGGTCTCCAAAATGCCCGCTGTACGAATAATCCACTAACACCTATCTAGAAAATCCTGAGCATCCTTTGAATCCTCTCTATTGAACTCTTGAGGCTTAAGCCTCCCAAACTGCTCCAACCTCTTCTACTCCTCATCTCTCATAGGTGGACCAACATCGGCCCGAGCAACAACAGCCGGCTGAGCTGGTAATACCCCTAGTGTCTAATGGCTCGGAGCTAGTTGCTCAGGAGTATGAGCGACGGGAGTCTCGGCACCTCCCCTAGCCTGTGAGGTAGCTGGTGCAACTGGAATCAAAATTCTAGTGCACACAGTCAAAATCTGGGCCAAGGCCTCCTAAAGCGCAGGAATAACAATGGGTACTACTGGTTCCTGAGCTGGTCCCACCGGCTCAACAACATCTAGTACCTGCTCCTCAGCTTGAGCAACTAGTGGCTCCAGAGGTGCTGCTCTGGCTGTAGTACAAGCCCTGCCTAGGACTCTACTACGGTTCCGGCCTCTCGCAACCTAACTGGTGGTACTGGTGGTCATCCGCCTCATCTGGCTGCATGTGTCCTCACCATCTGTGAGAGAATAGAGGATTCAAGTTTCAAGCTTCAGAAATAGCAAATCTACACGACAAGAATGCAACAAAGTAAAGTTTCCTAATAGTTTTGTATCCTATCTAAGATAAGTATAAACGTCTCTGTTGCGGCCAAACGCACACGCAAGTATACGCGGTCGCAAGTAATAAAGTGACTAAAAGTCGGATGTCGATCCCACGAGGACTTGTGATTAACCATTAACTAAATTAGACTATCCTGATTATCTAAAAAAGAATTAAACCTAGAAGTAATTGATTCTAAACTAATTAAATAAAGAATATAAATAATAAACTTAAATAGAGGAAGAGCAGATTGTTATGATATCAATTTAATAAAAACGATCTAGGGTTATGGGCTATCTAGCATTCCTATTGTATTCTTCAATTGAATTGACTAACTAATTTATCTAGTTCATTGGTTGATAGGGTTAATATTGCTCATAAGAATCTGTCGAGTTCTTACTCGCCTATTCAAGCTAACCTAACGTCTATATGTCTATGGAGTTAGAATCAACAAGAACGCATTTATAATTCCTGTATTTCAACCAAGCAAGGAAATTAGGTATATGTCTATCCTAATTGCGAATCTGTTCCCCGATGCCCAGGTTCAAGAACTTGCTCTATTCAATTCTATATGCAATGTAGAATTCCCACTTTCGAGTTCAACTCTAGATTCGTAGATAGTATTCAATTGGTGATCAAGCAATCAAATAATTAAGTGCAGGATTGAATAAATAAACCAATATGATAAACTAAGAAATCAAAATCAATATTCGAATAACAATAGTCATGAAAGAACCACAACCCTAGAACGTGAAGTTTAGCTCCACATAGACATGGTAGCAAAACAACAAATCATACAAAGAAACATAAAAATTACTAAGTTGGTGGAAGAAAGGATGAAACCCGATGAATTCCGGCCTCCACGGCGGCTCTGTGTCAAAGTATGTTCAACCTTCAAAGTGGTGTTTTAGGATGTATTTATATGACCTAGGGTTGATGAGGGGAGAAATTCTTCAATCCAACTTCGGATGGGAGAGCTGGAATCCGCGTCTGCCTTCGCGTCTAGACTCGGACTTTGACACGGATCCAGCTTTTGAAATTCTTCCATTTCGCGAAGCGCTCCGTGCCTTTGCTTCGATTCGCTGTTTTGTGCCTTAACTTTTCTCCTTTTTCACGTCCGACTTCGTGCCACGCATGAGAATAGACGAGCTCCCACTCCTTTAATTTCTTCTTTTTGTGTTGAATTGTCATCTTTTGATCATTTATCATCCAAACTCGTTCCTACACATAAGAAACACATAATAAGTATATTTCACTTCGAAAATCATGTAATCTCCCACGACACACACAAGAATTAATATGCAAATATACTGAAAAATATGCACTTTTCATCATTTATCAGTCTCCGCGCGGATCCACAACACGCTACTAAACATTAGGATGACTCATGAGACCTAAGCAACCTATTGCTCTGATACCAACTTATCATGACCCAACTCCCATCGGATTTGTGATGGCACCTAACACTACTTTCTAGGCAAGCCAACAGTTACAAATGAGAACAATGAATTTGATAAAACAAGGTTTAATAAACTGAACAGTGGAAACATCATGAAATATTTGAGAATATAACCATAATACTTCTACAACCATCCCCAAAATCCGGTGTCAATGAGTACATGAGCACTACCGAATAACAAGATACAAGCAAAATCCTATAACTATCTGAACAATAGAATAGTAAATAAAGAAATAACTAAACGAGAACATCAAGGAATGTGGGCGACATAGCTCTACTTCATAGTATTCCCAAAAGCTTATAGCAAATCAACTCTAGAAATCGCCTCGACCGGATGTACCTGGATCTACATACGAAGTGCAGAGTGTAGTATGAGTACAATCGACCCCTTGTACTCAATAAGAAACAACACTAACCTTGGGCAGAGAGCAGTGACGATTTGAGAAACAATAATCAGATGGCAATATCAATATCTAGTAACAAATCAGAATACAAAGGGAAAACATTAGAAATAGGTAGCTCAATGATATTGCGTTCAGCTAGTTCACATTTCAAAAATTTAGGCATACTTTCAAGTATAACAGTTAAAGCCCAACACAGATAAAGCCTTTCATTTACCATCTAACATGAGGAAGGTAAATTTCTATGCCGACATGTCCAGTATAAATGTCAAATCAACAATATCACAGTGGATCCATCAAAATATTCACACTTAGCACTTTACGGGTGCCTAACATAACTGCCCATCACCAAGAATGCATATAAAATATCGTGCATGACACTGATGGCATGTCAAACTCCGAGGGGGGTGGGGAATCCTACTCAAGTGCTAATCATAATCATATAGCCCAATAGTGAGGTCTGGTGCATGCGTCGCCCCAAAATAATAACCCTTAGCCCAATATGGGCCTGGCGTACGTGTCACATCAAAATCAGTAACAATTAGGATCTATGGACCAAACTCACTCATTTACCATTCAAGTCTAAGATTAGCACATTTCATCATACTCAGTTTAATAGTGTTACATATTGGAGGCATCAACGACATGTGAGGAATAAAATAAGAAGTACTAAGATTAGAGAAATCATACACGGATATAGCATCCTACCTGAGAACATGTGTACAAATAAGGCAAATATCTCAAAAATGGCATGAATATCCCTATCAAGTCTCAACAAAAAAGCACATAGCCTAGACATGATGTCAAACATGAATCACAGTTCAATTAACCGAATAAGTAGGGAAAACACGGGTATAATAAGGTATGATAGCAAAACAATTACAGTGATAGTCTAAAAGCCACCTCAAATCAGAAACACGCCGATGCACGTAAACACACATGTTACCTAGTATGTACATCACCCCAATAACTTTCATATAACGTAGTTTCCCGGGCTAAATACTCTCATATTCAAGTTTAGATGTGTTACTTACTGCAAAATGCACAAATCAATACACCAAAAAGCTCTTGCCTCGCGAATGAGCGTTGGAGCGACTCAAATCTAGTCAAAGCAACTTTGAACCATCAATAATAGCCATAGGAAACAATACCAAATGGTAAAGCTAAAGTATTGAATCAAATATGTAAAGTATACCCAAAAAGTCATTCCCGAGCCCGCACCCGCAATCTGACAAAGTTTACATATACGAACACTCATTCAATTACAAGTCCAACCATACTAATTTTATCCATAAAATTCCCCCAAATCACCAAATCTCACTCTCCAACAACATAGTCTAAAATTCCCAAATTTCACTTTAAATTACATAAACAAAGTGTAATAATCAATAGGTATTTAATATCTATCATCAGAAGTGATTAAACTTCACTTACCTCTTCAATTGTACAAATAAGTCTACAAAAAATCACCCTTAGCCAAGCTCCACAAATCTTAAATGAGAAAAATGACCAAAACACTCATTTTTAACATCTTCCTAGCGACTCTCGCACCTGCAGCTAAGTTGGTCGCACCTGCGACGCCGCTTTTGTGATCCAAATTCCTCTTATGCGGAAGTCACTAAAGTCACGTCCACGCGCACCTACGGTCCTCTTTCCACACATGCGGGACCACTTGTGCAATCCATACTCTACATTGGATTCCCAGTCCTATGCCCACTCTCACTTCTGCGCTTACCTGACCGCATATACGGGGTCGCAAATGCGGAAGCTACCTCGCACCTATGATCCTTCCAGCTCATGCCAAACTCCGCTCCTATAACTCACAGAAGCGTATCCGCTTTTACAGACACACCTTCGCATCTATGACCATTCCCCAGTCGTGCTGACCTCGTAGAAGCGCACAAGAGGCCGCACTTGCGGCTGTGCACCTATGACCAAAACCTCCCAGGTGCGATTGCACCAGCATCAGCAACCTTCAACAATCCTACCAAGTCCAACTTGATCCATCAACCATCCGTAATAGACCCGAGGCCTCCGAGACTTCATCCAAATACACCGACCAGTCCTTAAACACATTACGAACTTACCCAAAGCCTCAATTCACATCAATCAACATCAAAATCATTAATCACACCTCAATTCAAGCCTAATGAAACTAATGAACTTCCAACTTCTAACACTAATACTAAACCATATCAAATCAACTCAGAATGGCTTTAAATTTTGCACACTAGTCCCAAATAACACAACGGACCGACTCCAACTTCCATAACCATAATCTGAACCCGATATCCACAAAGTCAACTCTCAGTCAAACCTCTCAATCTTCCACACCTTCAACTTTCCAACTTTCGCTAACAAGCCTCAAACCCACCTACGGACCTCAAATCAATATCCAGACATACGCCCGAGTCTAAAATCAATATACAAAGCTATTTGAACCCTAAAAACTTCATTTGGGAGTCATCTAGGCAAGAGTCAAAATCCGTCAACTCTTTCAACTTAAGCTCTGAACCCCAGCAAGTCACATAATGTAATGAACCGGCCGGTTATTTTAAGAATTAACGCCCTGATCCCCTATTAACTGCTTTCCGCGTGTTTGTTTCTGCTATTGTGTGTTGCCGGGAGGATTTATTTGGAGTTTTCGAGAGTTTTGGGACACTTAGTCCCTAAATGAGAGTTTATGTTTCAATAATTTGGACTGCAGTCGGAGCAGTGTGAAGATGGACTTACAATGGAATTCCGCTGGTTCTGTTAGCTCCATTGGGTGATTTTATGCTTAGGGGAACGTTCGGATTGTGTTTAGGAGGTTGGTAGCTCAATTAAGCTTGAATTGGCGATAATTGAATTTTTGAAGTTTCCAGTTCGATAGTGAGATCGTGATATCGAAGTCGGAATGGAATTATGGAAGTTGGAGTAGGTTCGTAGTATCATTTGGGACGTGTGTGCAAAATTTCAAGTAATTCGGATGAGGTTTGATAGACCTTTTTTTATCAAAAGCGGAAATTAGAAGTCTTGGAATCCTTAGGCTTGAATCCGAGGGTGTTTTGATGATTCGATGTTTTTTTGAGTGTTCCGAAGGTTGGTACATGTTTGAATAGTGGTATAGGACTTGTTCGTGCTTTTGGTTGAGGTCCCGGGGGCCTCGGGGTGATTTCGGATGGTTAACGGGAAGTTTGGAGTGGGGAATTTGCAGCTGAAGCTGCTGAGTTTTTCTGTCATAACCGCACCTATGGCTAGGGGGCCGCAGGTGCGATGACCGCAGCAGCGAGATCAAGCCGCACATGTGGCCACAGGTGAAGGCAGCAGAAGAGGCAGAAGTGAGAGGTGTGCCGCACCTGCGGGACCGCAGATGCTGAGTCTGGGTCGCAGGTGCGGAGGAGGGGACTTAAGTTAAAGCCGTAGAAGCGGTGCCCCTTGACCGCAGAAGCGGTAGCGCAGAAGCAGAAATGGACCACATCTGCGAAAACCTGGGTCAAAAAGTATAAAAAGATTTCCTTTGCGAATTTGGGTTATTTTTCATAATATTTCAACGGGAAGAAGCTTTGGAGAGCATTTTCAAGGGGGATTTTCAGAGGGATTCATTGAGGTAAGGCCTTTGGTCCATAAGCTCATTATTATAGTGATTTTTATCATTGTAAGCATGAAATTTGAGGGAAAATCAGTGGTAAATTGGAGGATTAGGGGTTGGTTAATTGGAGAGCTCTGAGTGGTGATTTAAGGACCATTTGAGGTCCGATTTTGGTACTTTTGGTATGGCCGAACTCGTGAGAGTGTGAGGATCCCGAATTTGCAAATTTTATCCGATTCCGAGACGTGTGACCGGGGGGCATTTTGGTCATTTTTTCCTAATTTCGCGTATTAGCTTAGAATTGATTAGTTGAATTAGTTACTTGAAGTGTTATTTACATTATGCAATCACTTTGAATAGATTTGGGCCATTTGGAGCCGGATACTCGTGGAAAGAACGTGGTATAGATTTGATTGAGCTGGTTCGAGGTCAGTGGCTTGTCTAACCTCGTGTAGGGGAACTCCCCTTAGGATTTGGTACTGTGATATCTGAGATGCGTTGTACATGAGGTGAAGAGTGCGTACTTGTGCTGATTGTTGAAAATTATGTTTTCCATTTAAGTATCCATATTTCGTATTTTACTTCAATGTTTACACTATTTGAACTTTGAGCTTACTGTTAGCTTAGGAAAGTATGCCTAAATGACTAAGTTGCCTACTTGCTCAAACTGCCTTACCTGTTTCTATGTGCAGCATGCTAGGTTAGAATTACCTGTATATTTTCATATTAAATTGAATTGAGTTGATTATTCTTGTGTTGTTGTTGTGTGTTTTACATTGGGACTACGGGCGATTCCCGGTAGATCCCCCTTGTATGTTTACTTTTGGGACTACGGATGTGGTATTTCGGTAGATCCCCCTGCACAGTGATATGGACTACGGGACAACACCCGGGAGATCCACCGATTATTTACTTTTAGGGCTACAGGACGCGATCCTGGTAGACCCCTAGTTGTTATCTTTATGTTGAGTTATATACCTTCTGTGATTATTTGCCTTGGTTGTGGTTGTTGTTTCTCTCATTATCTGTATTTCTTTACTACTTCTCATCTTCCTTATATATTATAGTATATGACCGGTAGGGCCCTGACCTTCCTCGTCACTACTCGACCGAGGATAGGCTTGGCACTTACTGGGTACTGCTGTGGTGTACTCATGCCCTTTCCTGCACATGTTTTTGCGTGTGCAGATCCAGGTACTTCCACGCAGTCTTATCACCCTAGAGGCGAAGCGTTTTCTATAGAGACTTCGAGGTATATCTTTTGCGTCCGCAGACCGAGGAGTCCCTCTCCATTCTCTGTAGTAGTATAGACCTTTTGTATCTTGTTGTTGTTAGACATTTCTAGAGTTAGAGCATTTTATGTACTCTTAGCTTGTGATTCATGGGATTCTGGGTTTCGGGAGTGTTCAGTTGGAAGTCTTGTATAGTTATATGCCGGGCGGCATCTTAAACACTGTTATATCTTGTTATCTTGGTTTTTATTAGTTTCTTTCTGCAATTTATTTCTTTTCCCGCATTTCTTAGGCTTACCTAGTCGTACAGACTTGGTGCCGTCATGACTGTTCACGGAGGGCGAACTCGAGTCGTGACAAGTTGGTATCAGAGCTCTAGGTTCATAGGAGCCATGAATCACAGACCAGTTTATTAGAGTCTCGTGGATCGGTACGGAGACGTCTGTGCTTATCAACGAGGGGCTATGTAACTGTTAAGAAAATTCCACTTCATTTGAATTCCTTGTTGTGCGAGATCTTTGATATCGAAATTCTAAACTTCTTTCTTCTATTCTCTCACAGATGGTGAGGACACATGCTACCAGAGGTGATCAAACACCCGCGCCCCTATGACGGGGCCGGGGTAGTGGCCGAGGACGCGCACGAGGTGCAGCCAGAGCACCCACACGAGCTGATACAGAGGAGCCACCAGCAGTTCTAGCTGGAGCCTAGGCGCCTGATACGCCTACAGCTACTTCCACTCTAGCGTTCCAGGAGATTCTTGCATAGTTAATGAGTATGTACACCACTCTAGCTCAGGCAGGGTTGCTTCCCCTTGCTGCAGCCACATCCCAGGCCGGGGGAGGAGCACTGACTCCCGCCGCCCGCACTCCTGAGCAGCGAGTGCACGTGGAGTAGGTACCAGAGATTATATCGGCAGAGCCTGTAGCCCCAGCTCAGCCCGAGGATAGGGCGGTAGCTTTAGAGGAGGAGCAGAGGAGACTTGAGAGGTTCAAAAAGTATCAGCCTCCTACATTTAGTGGACTAGCATCAGATGATGCTCTTGGATTTCTAGAGGTGTGCTACCGTATCCTCCGTATCATGGGTATATCAGGATCGAGCGGGGTTTCCTTCACTACCTTCCAGCTTCGAGGGGCCGCATATCAGTGGTGGCGTGCTTATGAGTTAGACAGTTCGGATGAGGCAGCTTCCCTGACTTGGACTCAGTTTTCAGATATGTTCACAAGAGAGTATGTTCCCCAGAGCCTCAGAGACACTTGGCGCGCAGATTTTGAGCACTTGCACTAGGGTACTACGACTGTCTCGGAGTATGCTGTCTGTTTCACCGACTTGGCTAGACATGCACCAACTTTGGTTTCTACTGTTTGCGAGAAAGTTTGCCGGTTTATTGAGGGGCTCATTCCTAGCATCATGTCTAGTATGGATCGGGAGTTGGAGATGGATATTTCTTATCAGCAGGTGGTGAGCATTGCTGGGAGAGTAGAGGGTATGCATGCTCGGGACAGAGAGGAGAGGGAGGCCAAGAGGTCTCGAGAGTCGGGTCATTATTCTGGTGCTCGTGCCCCAGCTTCAGCTCGTCATGGTAGGGGTTATATGAGTCGCCCCATTCATTCAGCTCTTCCAGCAGCCAGTGGTATTCCAGCTCCTCCTAGACCTCAGGAGCCTTATTATGCACCTTCAGTATCTAGTACGCCTCCTGCACAGGGTGCTTCTAGTGGTCAGTCCAGTAGACCTGGCTCGAGCCAGTCACAGCTTCCACGTCCTCCCAGAGCTTGTTTTGAGTATGGTGACACATGCCATATGGTGAGGGATTGCCCTAGACTTGGGAGGGGTGCACCTTCACAGACTTCTCAGCCACAGCGCGCTCCGCAGAGTTCTCAGGCTATGATCACAGCACCAGTTTCTACCCCACCTGCTCAGCCAGCTAGAGGTGGAGGTCGGGGAGGTAGAGGTTGCCTTCGATGGGGAGTCCAGGCCAGATACTATGCCCTTCCCGCCCGTACTAAGGCTGTCACCTTCGATTCTGTCATCACAGGTACTATCATGGTCTGTCATAGAGATACATCGGTTCTATTCGATCCAAGCTCCACTTATTCTTATGTGTCCTCTTATTTTGCCCCGTATTTGGGCGTATCTCGGGATTCATTGAGTTCTCCTATTTATGTTTCTACTCCTATTGGGTATTCCCTTATTGTGGATCGCGTTTATCAGTCGTGTTTGATTGCTCTTAGTGGTTTTGAGACCAAAGTCGATTTGTTAGTGCTCAGCATGGTAGACTTTGATTGTCACGCGAAAATCGTGACGCTGGCTATGCCAGGTGTACCGCGAGTAGAGTGGAGGGGTACCTTAGATCATACTTCCAGCAAAGTTATTTCGTTCCTTAAGGCTCAGCATATGGTTGAGAAGGGGTGTGACGCGTATCTAGCTTACATGACAGATATCAATATTGATACCCCTACAGTTGATTCAGTCCCAGTAGTGCGGGATTTCTCTGATGTGTTTCCACCTGACCTTTTGGGCATACCGCTCGATAGAGATATTGATTTTGTTATTGATCTACTGCCGGGCACTCAGCCCATTTCTATTCCTTCGTACCGCATGGCTCCTCCTGAGTTGAATGAGTTAAAGGAGCAGTTATAGCAATTGCTTGATAAGGGTTTCATTCGGCCTAGTGTACCACCTTGGGGTGCTCCTGTCTTATTTGTGAACAAGAAATATGGTCCTATGCGTACGTGTATTGATTATTGCAGTTGAACAAGGTTATAGTGAAGAACCGTTATCCTTTGCCTTGTATTGATGACCTGTTTGATTAGTTACAGGCTGCTTGTGTGTTTTCTAAGATTGACTTGCGTTCAGGCTATCATCAGTTGAAGATTCGGGAGCCAGATATCCCGAGGACTGCCTTCAGGACTCGGTATGGTCATTACGAGTTCCTTGTTATGTCATTTGGGCTGACCAATGCCCCATCAACCTTCATGCATTTGATGCACAGTGTATTCCAGCCATATCTTGACTCATTCGTCATTGTCTTTATTGATGACATTCTGGTGTATTCCCGGAGTCGGGAAGATCATGAGCAGCACCTGAGGACAGTGCTTCAGACTTTGAGAAAGAAGAAATTATATGCTAAGTTCTCGAAATGTGAGTTTTGGTTGGATTCCATGGCATTGTTGGGTCACGTAGTATCTAGTGAGGGAATAAAGATGGACCCGAAGAAAGTAGAAGCAGTGCAGTGTTGGCCCAGACCATCCTCAGCTATAGATATCCGTAGTTTTCTGGGCTTGGCAGGTTATTACTATTGATTTGTTCAGGGCTTTTCATCTATTGCAGCACCTATGACCAGGCTGACCTAGAAGGGTGCTCCATTCTAGTGGATGGAAGAGTGTGAGGAGAGCTTTCAGAAGCTCAAGACAGCTTTGACTACAGCCCCAGTTTTGATATTACCTACCAGTTTGGGGTCTTATACTGTCTATTGTGATGCCTCGAGGGTTGGCCTTGGAGCGGTATTGATGCAGGACGGTAGGGTGATTGCCTACACGTCCATACAGTTGAAGGTACATGAGCAGAATTATCCTGCCCATGATCTCGAGTTAGCTGTTATTGTTCACGCCTTGAAGATCTGGCGTCATTATTTGTACGGTGTGCCTTGTGAGATTTATACTGATCCCCGGAGTTTGAAGCATCTGTTCAAGCAGAAAAACCTTAATTTGCATCAGAGGAGGTGGTTAGAGTTACTGAAGGACTATGATATCACTATTTTGTATCACCCGGTCAAGGCCAATGTGGTGGCCGATGCTTTGAGTCGTCGGGCGAAGAGTTTGGGGAGTTTGTCTTATTTACCAGTAGCAGAGAGGCCCATGGCGATGGATGTTCAGGCCTTAGCTAGTCAGTTTGTGAGATAGGATCTTTCGGAGCCTAGTCGGGTCCTTGCTTGTGTGGTTTCTCGGTCTTCCTTGTTCGACCGTATCTAAGAGCGGCAGTTTGATGACCTTCATTTGTGTGCCCTCAGGGACCAGGTTCTGCAGAGCGATGCCAGAGATATGACCATTGGTGATGACGCGGTATTGAGGATGTAGGGTCGGGTTTGTGTACCCAATGTTGATGGGCTTTGGGACTTGATTCTAGACGAGGCCCATAGTTCGCGGTACTCCATCCATCCAGGTGCCGCGAAGATGTATCAGGATTTGAGGCAGCACTATTGGTGGAGGCGGATGAAGAAGGATATAATTGGGTTTGTAGCTTGGTGCCTCAATTGTCAACATGTAAAGTATGAGCACCAGAGGTCGGGTTGATTGTTTCAGCAGATAGAGATTTCGGAATGGAAGTAGGAGCGGATCACCATGGACTTTGTAGTTGGGCTCCCACGGACTTCGAGGAAGTTCGATGCCATTTGGGTTATTGTGGATCTGCTGACCAAGTCCGCACACTTCATTCCTGTGTGTACCACCTATTCTTCTGAGCGGTTGGCGAAGATTTATATCCGAGAGATTGTCCGTCTGCATGGTATTCCAGTTTCTATTATTTCAGATAGAGGTACTCAGTTCACACCACGGTTCTGGAGAGCCGTACTGCATGAGTTGGGCACTCGAGTGGAGTTGAGCACAGCATTTCACCCCCAGACGGACGGGCAGTCTGAGCGCACTATTCAGATTCTTGAGGATATGCTTCGTGCGTGTGTGATGGAGTTTGGAGGTTCTTTGGATCAGTTCTTTCCAATGGCCGAGTTTGTTAACAACAACAGCTATCAGTCCAGCATTCAGATGGCACCGTATGAGGCCTTGTATGGTAGGCGGTGTAGATCCCCGGTGGGTTGGTTCGAGCCAGGCGAGGCTAGATTATTGGGCATAGACTTGGTACAGGATGCTTTGGAGAAAGTCAAGGTAATTCAGGATAGACTCCATACAGCCCAGTCCAAACAGAAGAGTTACACGGACCGGAAGATTCGAGATGTTTCCTATATGGTTGGAAAGCGGGTTCTGCTGCGGGTTTTGCTTATGAAGGGCGTTATGAGATTTGGGAAGAAAGGGAAATTGAGTCTGAGGTTTATTGGCTCATTTGAGATATTGCGGCGTGTTGGGGAGGATGCTTATGAGCTTTCCTTACCTCCCAGCTTGGCAGGAGTTCATCCGGTATTTCATGTTTCGATGCTCCGGAGGTATCACGGTGACCCATCGCACGTGTTAGATTTCAGTTGAGTCCAGCTGGACAAGGATCTATCTTATGTTAAGGAGCCAGTGGCGATATTGGACAGGCAGGTTCGAAAGTTGAGGTCAAAGCACATTGCATCAGTGAAGGTTCAGTGGCGGGGTCAGCCGGTCAAGGAGGCGACTTGGGAGACCGAGTAGGATATGTGCATCCGTTACCCTCATCTTTTCACTACTTCACGTATGTCTCTATGCTCGTTCGAGGACGAACGACTGTTTAAGTGTGGGAGGACGTAACGACCTGGCCGGTCGTTTTAAGAATTAACGCCCTGATCCCCTATTAACTACTTTCCCCGTGTTTGTTTCTTCTATTGTGAGTTGCTGGGAGGATTTATTTGGAGTTTCGGAGAGTTTTGGGACACTTAGTCCCTAAATAAGAGTTTACATTTCAGAATTTGGACCGCGGTAAGAGCAGTGTGAAGACGGCCTAAGAATGGAATTCGGATTGTGTTTAGGAGGTTCATAGCTCAATTAGGCTTGAAATGCCGAAAGTTGAATTTTTGAAGTTTCCGGTTTGATTGTGAGATTTTGATATCAGGGTCGGAATGGAATTCCGGAAGTTGGAGTAGGTTCGCAGTTTCATTTGGGACGTGTGTGCAAAATTTCAGGTAATTCGGATGAGGTTTGATACATTTTTTTATCAAAAGCGGAAATTAGCAGTTTTGGAATCCTTAGGCTTGAATCCGAGGGTGTTTTGATGATTCAATGTTGTTTTGAGTGTTCCGAAGGTTGGTACAAGTTTGAATAGTGGTATAGGACTTGTTCGTGCTTTTGGTTGAGGTCCCGGGGGCCTCGGGGTGATTTCGGATGGTTAACGGGAAGTTTAGAGTTGGGAATTGGCAGCTGAAGCTGCTGAGTTTTTCTGTCATAACCGCACCTGCGATTAGGGGGCCGCAGGTTCGATGACCGCAGAAGCGAGATTAAGCCGCAGATGCGGCCACAGGTGAAGGCAGCAGAAGACGCAGAAGGGGGAGGTGTGCCACACCTGTGGGACCGCAGATGCGGAGTCTGGGTCGCAGGTGTGGAGGAGGGGACTTAAGTGAAAACCGTAGAAGCGGTGCCCTTGAGTGCAGAAGCGATAGCGCAGAAGTATAAGAAGATTTCTTTCGCAAATTTGGGTTATTTTTCATAATATTTCAACGGGAAGAAGCTTTGGATAGCATTTTCAAGGGGGATTTTCAAAGGGATTCATTGAGGTAAGGCCTTTGGTCCTTAAGCTCATTATTATGGTGATTTTTATCATTGTAAGCATGAAATTTGAGGGAAAACCAGTGGTAAATTTGGGGATTAGGGCTTGGTTAATTGGAGAGCTTTGAGTGGTGATTTGAGGGACCATTTCAAGTCCGATTTTAGTACTTTTGGTATGACCGAACTTGTGAGAGTGTGAGGATCCCGAATTTGTAAATTTTACCCGATTCCGAGACGTGGGCCCGGGGGGCGTTTTGGTTATTTTTCCTAATTTCGCGTATTAGCCTAGAATTAATTAGTTAATTAGTTACTTGAGGTGTTATTTACAATATACAATTACTTTGAATAGATTTAGGCCATTTGGAGTCGGATATTCGTGGAAAGAACGTGGTATTGATTTGATTGAGTTGGTTCGAGGTAAGTGGCTTGTCTAACCTCGTGTGGGGGAACTCCCCTTCGGATTTGGTACTGTGATATCTGAGATGCCTTGTACGTGAGGTGTTGAGCGTGTACTTGTGTTGATCGTTGAAAATTCTGTTTTCCATTTAAGTATCCATATTTCGTATTTTACTTCAATGTTTACACTATTTGAGCTTTGAGCTTACTGTTAGCTTAGGAAAGCATCCCTAAATGACTAAGTTGCCTACTTGCTCAAACTGCCTTACCTGCTTCTCTGTGCAGCATGCTAGGTTAGAATTACCTATCTATTTTGATATTAAATTGAAATGAGTTGATTATTCTTGTGTTGTTGCTGCGTGTTTTACATTGGGACTACAGGCGGCTCCCGGTAGATCCCCCCGTGTCTGTTTACTTTTGGGACTATGGATGTGGTATTCCGGTAGATCCCCCTGCACAGTGATATGGACTACGGGACAACATCCGGGAGATCCACCGATTATTTACTTTTGGGGCTACATGACGGGATCCTGGTAGACCCCCGGTTGTTACCTTTATGTCGAGTTATATACCTTCTGTGATTATTTGCCTTGGTTGCGGTCTTCCTTATATATTATTGTATATGACCGGTAGGGCCCTGACCTTCCTCGTCACTACTCGACCGAGGTTAGGCTTGGCACTTACTAGGTACCGTTGTGGTGTACTCATGCCCTTTCCTGCACATGTTTTTGCGTGTGCAGATCCAGGTACCTTCACGCAGTCTTATCACCCTTGAGGCGAGGCATTTTCTATAGAGACTTCGAGGTATATCTCCCACGTCCGCAGACCGAAGAATCCCTTTCCATTCTCTATAGTAGTATAGCCCTTCTGTATCTTGTTGTTGTTAGACATTTCTGGAGTTAGAGCATTTTATGTACTCTTAGCTTGTGATTCATGGGATTCTGGATTTTGGGAGTGTTCGGTTGGAAGTCTTGTATTGTTATATGCCGGTCGGCATCTTAAACACTGTTATATCTTGCTATCTTGGTTCTTATTAGTTTCTTTCCGCAATTTGTTTCTTTTTCCGTATTTGTTAGGCTTACCTAGTCGTACAAACTAGGTGTCGTCACGACTGTTCACGGAGGGGAACTTGGGTCGTGACACGTAACCACAAACAAACATAAAAGATACAATAAATATGGGAATAGGGACACTATACACAAAACGATCGGTCGGGTTATTACATCCTTAATATAGAGTAGGGCTCACCAAATCAGCTTAGAAGAGGGTATGATGCTATCAACGATCAGTGCCGCTTGCTGACGAACCACATTCATACATTAAAGTTGTAGCGCCCAAACAAAACGGACATTAGTACATATATAATAGTACTGGTATGTAAAGCAAAATACCACTCATGGAATGTAACACCAATATAATGGAGAGAAACATGAAAATAGTAAGAAAATCAATACTATTTAAATGCCAAGTTAAAAAAAAAATATTTAAGTAAGCATTAATATTTTAGGTTGGGAGATCCTTCGTACTGCCACCATGCACATGGCATGGGAATCGATCTCTGCCCGATCGGCTAGGCCGTCTCACCGCAATGTATAATGGTTGACATAGAAACACGATACTACCATGTGCACGGCATGGTGTCTAATATCTGCACGATCGGCTAGGTCGTCTTACCACAATTCCATGTGGTTCGACATGTCCTTTTGCAAACTATAATCAAGGGGAAACAATCTCAACATATAGTAACGGGAATTTATCCCTCAACCATCTCCTACACCGGCACATGTAGTTTCGGGCTTGGAATTTATAACCCAGCCTTCCTTGATGACCTAATGATACTCCCAAAAATATTTTCCATATAAAAGAAATATATTCATCTCATAGCCTTTCATAAGATCTCAGATTGCGTTGGCAGTTTTGGCCACACAAGATATTCTTCATTCTTGGCACGCCGACTGCATTCACATTTCATACTTTCATTCCTTTGCATTGTCATGGATAATCATAAAGCATTTAAATTCATTTAAAACATTGAATCATTTATATATTTGACTCACAAGTACATAAGAACTCAAAACACATTGGAAATAATTATGAAAGGATAGCATAGCGATTTCAATAAAATCATGAATTGAGTCCACAGGCAGTTGATAAATCAATCAAAATTGAAATATTACCAAAGAGAGAACATGTTATGGTGAGAGCAGTTAAAGCATGACTTGGGTAGATAAACATTTGGTACATATCAATTATGGAATTCGATACAGTAGGATTAGGAACTTGGACAACCATACTTGGGATTTATACGGATATCATGGAATCTTATTCTACAGAAGGTGTTTAGCCAACATACCTTGATTAAGGTTTCCTTAGAATTACTAGAACGTTCCCCCTAATCTTAGAAACTACAATCTATAGAACATAACCAAATTGAACAATTATCAGTGAGGCGTTCATAGACTTAGGCATTATTGGCATTTCATCGAACACTGAGTGCAAAATCGACTACAAGGTCCTATAATGGAATTACTTCACCCCACAACCAATCCCCATGTCAATAATTCACCAATATTAGTTCAACACCCTCCATACCACCGGAACATGCATGCCCAAATGACAAACTCCCAACTCCATAATCATACCTCCCACTCTTCACATTCAACCCAAATTCAAAATTGAGAGCTAAGGATAAAATATTACCTCTTTTACAGAAGGCCTTGTTAGTTTTCCTCCTTTAATCCCCACGACTTAATGAAAGATTGAAGTGTTGAAGTGATAAAGCTTCTCCCTCTCTCTCTCTAGCTTACTCCCCTCTCTCTAAAATATCAGACCCCCATGTCACGATCTTAATTTCCTTCTGTATGACGTCGTGAAGGCATTTAGTCTCTAAAATTAGGTAGGGATGGCAATGGGACAGTGCGGGGAAGGACGGGTTTGAGTGTTAGCGGGGTGGTGGGGTTTGGGAGTTTGCGGTTGCGGCGCGGGTTAAATTTAAATTAAAAAAATCACGCGGGCCGGGGCGGGTTGCGGGGCGGGGATTTAAGTTTTTAACTAACATACATAAAGGCTAAATATTATGTTGTTGAGCAGTCTTAAATAGGAAACTTCATTCAAAAAGGAAGACTGTTTTGCTAGCATAAGTTGGAACCAACGATAAACTTTTGGCATTGATTTTCAATTTGCAGATGAAAGTTATCTAGAACCATTGTAAGTAATAAAAATAATTATATACGGTAATGCCATAGTAAATACAAATACAATAGTGAACTAATGATAGAACAATTACATATGAGACAACAACCTTCGGCTAACTTTTATTGGCAAAAAAACAACAACAAAAAAAGAGAGAACTTTATAAAAAACATTTTTGGGGCGGGGCTGGGCGGGTAAACGCGGGTGGAGTGTTAGGCGGTTGGATGTCGGTTTAAATCCTATGCGGGGTGGGTTGAAATTATGCGGGTTCAGACAGAACTCGCCCCGCACCCGCACCATCCCTCACCACCTGCCATTCATACGACTAGGTAAGCCTAACATTTGCTAATAATTGAACATAATATAATTAATAAGGTACAAAAAACAAAACTGAATAACTGATAAAAACCTTCCGAAAACAAAATCTCATCAATACACACCCCAAAACTGGTGGAATTGAGTCCTAAGCTCTACAAAGTATAACTAGAGTACTACTACATCATTGTCCAAAAGGAACTACAACAATAAATGAGAATATGGGAAGGTGACTCCGAGGCCTGCGGACGTCGAGCATGCATACCTTGAAGTCTCCGATAAAGGTAGCTAGCAGGTAATCTCTAATGACTGGCACGAGCAGACGTACCTGGATTTACAGTGAGTACACCACAACGGTAACAGTAAGTATCAAGCCTAACCTCAGTAGAGTAGTGATGAGGCTAGGTTAAGTCACCTACTAGGATATAAATAAACGGTATGAAAATGTAATACGGATATGTACTAGAAGGTAAAGAAACAATTGATACGAAACAAGATGATATCATGAGCTAGTATCAAAAATCAACAATGGAAATCATAAGAAGCAGCTAAAGGGGCCGCAATGATCATGTACGAACAATAACTGCTAGGACAATAAAGAATGAAACAACAAGAAATATTCCCACCAAAATACTTGCAACATGAAATAAACAACAAGAACCGCAATAAGGTACCGCATCGTGTATAATGAAATCAAAACCCAGGTACTACCTCGTATAATCAAGAATCACAACCGAGGTACCGCCTCGTATTAACATTTCTCAATTTCAATCACAATCTTTCCTTGTACCACCGCGTGAGCCTTACATTTGAAATAGCTTTTGAAAATAGTGTTCCCGAAATAGCTATACGCACTTTAGCCCACATTATGACACTGTGTGGCTTCACGTAGTTCCCCTACAAGCAATACGCACATAAGTCCCACTTTATACCACCGCATGCACATTAACCCCAAGTCTTATACCGCCACATGTACGTCAATATCATATCAAAATACAATTCGCACAACAAGTGCCCATATATCACAACTTTCCAACAACAACAACAATACCAATGTTTCCACAACAATAGCCCATGGCTCCACCACAACGTATACAAGAATATCAACAACAATAATCAATATAAAATGCTCAATAGGATAGATGTCTCAACAATAACTAACATCGTCTCAATGTGTTAGCAACTTTCACATCTTCAACACCAATTAACTTAAGAATGAGAGAAATAACGTATAACCACAATATTAGATAAGACCAACTCACAATAAAAGAGATAATAGTTAATAATGAGTTTCAATCATGGAAATCAACAAGGAAAGGTATAATGAACAATTACTTCAAGTAAATGATAACCAATTATTTGTCGTGAAAATGGTAATAACAATTAAATTTGATTTTGTGACGTGCTAAAAATACGTGATCTATTTTTATGCTAGTTGTCAAGCAGTTGGTGCTATGTTGAAGACTTAGAAATGAGATAAGAGCTTAAAAACAAGATGTTAATCAAACCGAATAACTGCCAATCGAGGCCTCGAGCTTGCATATTCGGGGGGCCTCGGGGTCGAGTCGGGTGCTCGGCTGGGAGCTACCAGGGTAATCGATGGGCAACTAACAGTTGGAATAAAATCAATGATGGCTCTTTATGGCCGATAATAAGCAATAAATGATGAACAATAAATAGAACACAATGAATGCGAGCAGTAAATGAAGTAATGAACTCAAGAGAATGTGTTGGAGAGCAGAGAGAATGTTCTTGTATATTTTAGTATGGAGCAACAGGTATTTACAAAATGAAAAGGACCCCCTTCATATATGAAGAGGGATCCCAACATAGTACAAGATGCATTAATTCAAAGATATGGGCAGGTATAGCCACCTAATGCCCTGATACGGGTCAGGGCTAGACCTCTAGGCTTTGTCAGCCTCAGTTGTGCGCCTAGGGAACTTCCCACTTTTTTACCATAGCTGTCGACTTGCACCGTCTCGAGATTAAGCATCGATGGCCCTTCGGGGTGAATCTCGACCGTAGTCCCGAGCCTTTAGTGAGCTTTGCTTACGAGGCGTTATAATGGCCAAAAACTGGACCCTCCGATTTCACTGTATACAGATAGTCCATGCGTTTCTTAATAGTGGAATGATAAGAAATGATTTTGGTATTCATCTCTTAAAACTTTCCCGCGATGATGTCATACTTATGACGTAAGCCTTCATGATAACTGAGGCATCCCGTCGGTTCATCTTTTTAGTGTCATTTAATGCACTGCTGATTCCGATTCTCCAGAGTGACAATATCACTATCGATTCGGTTCCCAAAAAACGCATTGATTGCACTTGCTGATATGTCTTTCAAGGGCGTTAATTGGGCCGCCGGTTACGCTGTCACAGGAACCTCCAAGAACCATTTCCTTATTCAAGTGTTTTCGAATATCCTTCCACCTCTTCCATCTCTTCATCCTCATCTATTTATATCTCTCATGTTTGAGGCCCGCGGCCTTAAGGTTACATGGTGGCGTTCTCGCCAGTTAGGCCACGGCCCTTTTTCAGGGCTCTCCTTTACCGAGCGGGATCATACCTTCTTGTCGTTATTGTTGTTGTTGTTGGCTCGAGGCGACAAGGCAGGGGGTCAATTTCTTCCAACTTGGGAAGATATTTGGATTCTACATCGTTGCTCACGAGGGCATTCAGACTATACACCGCTGCTCACTCTCGTACCCCGGCCTGGTGTTGCACTTCATCCCTTTTGCTTTACGTGGGTCGAAGCAGCACCTCTGGCTGGTAACATGCACGGCACAATGCCCCAAGAAGTGGACTCAATGTAGTTGTGCAAGTAAGGCCGACGCTCGCTAAGTCTTCTACCGGGCCGTGATCTTCTTGGCCTGGTAGAAGCCTTCGCTCTTTGGCGGGCTATGGCATTTTTCATCCCTTTCTGCTTCTCCCACTTTGCTCTTCTTCATCTTCTTCCTTGAGATACCACTTTGGAAGACCGATACAAGAACCCCGAGGAGATGGTGCTCGAAGATACTGTTGTCGAGGATGCACCCTCGAGAATAGGCTAGGCTCTACGCTTTAATTATATGTGCACGTTTTTGCTTCTTTGTTCCTGTATAAGGACCCCTCGTGGGCTTTGTAATCATATTTTCATGAATATAAAGATGTTTCTTCAATTTGTCTTTGATATATGCTATATTTCCCTTTATTTACGCTTGTGAAGAATCTGAGTGCATGACCCCACCGATTGGTGCAAATATCGAGCCCGGGTGCGAGTGTCTCTTCCGACTTTGATTCATTAACATGAATCCCTGAGAAATCCTTTGCCGTTCCTTGGGCCGAGCTCGGATTGGACTTATAAACTCGGCTCGCCTGGACCCTGACCTCGAGTTGAATGAGAGTAGGGCTTCGAACCCTTAGACCGAGACTTAACCTTTGGACCCTGTGATAATCTTCGAGTGGGGGTTTGCTAAAACCTTGGCCACCTAAAAACTTGCTTTGAACTTAGTGTAGATAGCCTTAAGGCATTGTAGACAGATCCCGAATGTAGGTTTACCCGGGTTTAGATAGTACCCCCGAAGCCGAATCCATATAAGTAGAGCTTAAGCGCTTATTTTTTTCTTGAGAGAAGCCCTCGAGATCGGGTACCATCTCGGGACTTGTAGTGGTATTAATGGTTTACTTGGACCCTATCTTCTTTTATGGAGGTCCTCGAGGTCGGGTACCACCTTGAGACTTGCAATGATGCCAATGGCTTCTTGGAGCCTAACTTCTTTTTTATGGAGGTCCTCGAGGTCGGGTACCACCTTGGGACTTGCACCGATGGCAATGGCTTCTTGGAACCTAACTTCTTTTTTATGGAGGTCCTCGAGGTCGGGTACCACCTCGGGACTTGCACTAATGACAATGGCTTCTTAGAGCCTAATTTCTTTTTAGTGGAGGTCTTCGAGGTCGGGTACCACCTCGGGACTTGGTTGACGCGAGGTTTTCAACCTTGAAGCATCATATGGCAACGTCGAGTGTAGGATACGGATATGAAATGACTGAGGCGATTCTGCTGGCGCATCTTTCCAAAGCGATAAAAGCTTTAGCCAACATTTCTAATCGGCCTTCGAGGCAGGCGAGTGGTCGCCGCTTTTTCCATATATAGGGTTGTCTTCGCCCTTTTGGAGATTCTGCTATTCTGAGTAGTTATCCTTTTTCATAGAGTTATCCTTTCTTGCGCCAATTTTCCTTTAACTCAAAGCTTTTTCCCAAGTTTTCATTTCCCCTTCCTTCGTTTCATTTCCCAAATCCACTCGGCAAGGAGAAAAGAGCTCCACCTCTGGGCGCTTTGCTTTGGGAGGGAATCTACCGCTAGAAGAGACTCCCAACATTTGAGGTTATCAGTATTATGCCTCGAAGTTCATTTCTTTAATAGGAGAGGAGCATCTCGAATCAGTGAGGAGAGACTGTGGATGGGGGGAGAAGGTAGTATTGCGTGTACTTTCCCCGAGAGAGAGCGTTATGGATCACGCTGAGGGGTTTTTGAACGTGTATACGTAACCCTTCACGCTAGGTCCCCCTGATAGGATGGTGCTTGATTTCTGTCGGAAATACCGGGTCACCTTGTTGCAGATTCATCCGTCATTTTGGAGGATAGTATTGATGATGAGGTTCTTTGTGGAGAAGGCAAGGCTTGAATTCACGCTCACTCATCTTATCAGGTTGTACTGACCTTCTCACGATCGAGGTCTGTTAACCTTGCAATGCCGGTCGGCCACGCCTTTCGTTGTTGATGATGAAAAAGATGGAGATCTGGAGTGGATGAGTCGATTCATCTAAGTAAGGACTACTGATATTATCCCCGTGGAATTTATGCCATTCCTCGAGGAATGGAATTATACACATAAGTTGTACTCTAGTGCCTTCGCGGTTTTTAAATTATGTCGAGGGAGTGTTCCGTAAATGTGCCTTCTTTCCCTCTTTTGCAGAAATTTCTTGGATATCGTGCGAGGTCCCTGATCTGCCAAATTATGCTCGAGAGTTGGCGTCCCACTAGACCCGTAATGAGCCTAAGTGGCAAGCTTTTTCTAGGGGCAGATGCGAGGCAAAACACCATGGTATGTGCTGTGCGATTTGTTCCCTTCCCTTTTTTCAGTTGGAAAATCACTCTCTTTCTGCGTACTAACCCTGTTATTTTAGGTATCAGGGATTCGTCCGAAGCGAGGCCGCGCCCCTTTGGAGAGGGAGAAGGGTTGCTAGCTTCTGAAATAAAGAATGATAACAATAAGCAAGAGATGCCTTTGCAGGGTGACGGTGCTTAAAGCAAGGTGAACCTGGACCGGGGGCCGGAGTGGAAGTATTGACTGAGCTTGCGCGCCCGTGATTTCAGGATTTGGAAAGGCGGTTTCTCCTACGCTGTCGTCCTCTTTTTCCATCGGAGGTACTTCGAGGGATAATCGAAACCTGGGATCACATGCACCGAGCGATCGTGCCTCGACCGGGGTCGACTCTTTCGGAGATGCGGGGGACAGGCTAACAGATATGCACTCGACCTTCGAGGAAGCCCAGCGGCTTCATTTTGCGGTGAGTTTTGGAACAGTCCTTTCGAGTTTTGTGCCTTCCCTTGGTTATTAAGTTTTCCTTTGCAGGCTTTCGACAAGATTAAGTCCGAGCTGCTTTGCCGTGAGGCTAGGCTGCGGAAAGCTATGAATAAGGAGAAATCCCATAGGCTCCTTTGCGATGAAAGGGAAGTTGAGCTGGCACGCTTACGGTATGAGGTGAGTCAGAGCTTGAATTATGAGAGTCATTTGAAGGAGTAGGTATTTATTTGTTCCGAGGGAGTATGTGTTCCTTCTTCTAGCTTCTGAGGCTAATGTTTTGTTTCTTTTTAGTTGCAGAAGAAGACGGAGGACCTGGAGCGCCTTCGAAATGAAGATGGCCGAGCCAAGCGCGAGTATGATGTGTTAAAGGCTCAGGCGGAGGTTTAGGCTTCTGCGGGGAAGGGTGCTCTGACTAAAGCCTCCGCTTTTGAGGTTCAACTTTGCTTAGTTCGTGATAATAGCTTGGTTCGGACAGATATGATTACGAAGCTCGAGTCTGAACTTGTGAAGATAAAGGCCGAGGTTGTGGACACCTGGGCTGAAGCCGTAATGAGCCGAACCGCGGCTAACCAGAAAGTGGCGGTCTATTTGAAGGATGTTGCCGATGCTCAAGCTGAACTGAGAAAGGTTCTTGATTGCGAGGTAAGGAACAAGGAATATGCTCGGTGTAAGTCTCGAAGGAAAACCCTCGAGGAGATCCGTGCTAGGGGCTTTGACCTCTCGAAAGAGGTCAAACGGGCAAGGGCAGACGAACGTGGCGCTAAGGCATTTTTCTCCGATATCGAGGATAGCGAGGATGAGGCTGACAGGCCATAGTCCCCAAGGGGGACGTAGATTTCACTTTTCGATTCTGTAAATAGTACTTTCAGAGTACGTTGTAAATAGAGCTTGTATTTTTTCGCATGTATGTATAAAGGGGAGACCTCAAGGTTTTGTTTCTCTTGCATTTCTTTTTGCCTTGATTTTAGCCAGATGACTGGTCTTTGAGTTGAGAGGAATCCTTAGATTCGTGGTATGGCCCTGGGGCTTTGGTTGGCCCGTAGGCTCTTACGCACTCGGTTGATGCGACCTTTTAGTATAAGCAGGTGACAATGACTCGAGTTTAATTAACTATTTTGGGTTCAGTCTCCGAATCGAGTTTCGACTCGAGCTCATTCGACCCTCAAGTTTTTGAATTTAAAGCTGGCCTTTAGGCTCTTACGCGTTGGGTCGGTACAACCTTTTGTATGGGCTGGCGACAATGGCTCTTACGCTTTGGGTCGATGCGACCTTTTATATGGGTTGGCGATAATGGCTCTTACGCCTTGGGCTGATGCGACCTTTTATGTGGGCTGGCGATAACGGCTCCTACGCCTTGGGTCGATGCGACCTTTTGTGTGGGCTGGCGATAATGGCTCTTACACCTTGGGTCGATGCGACCGTTTATGTAGGCTTTATTTTTCCCTCGATAAGGATTTTTTGAAAGTGTTTGCCTGACTCTTCGACGATGTACGCGGTAAAAATCAATAGACTTGATTTTCGCTATCAAGACAATTTGGGAAGCCTCCCTCGAGACCCCGAGGATAGAAGGCTATGATCGAGTCCTCGACCTCTGGGCTCATCGAGGTCCGAATCAAAGGAAGCAGGGCTCGAGGTCAGGGTAAGAGAAGATGACTCCGGAGTACATGGCTAGCCTGACAGGGCCGGTCTATCTGTACCCTACTGAGATGACGAGCAATAGGCCGTCATCTTTCTACTCTTGTAAATAATATATTCATATTTCACCGAGTCCCCTCGCCTATATAAGGGAGACTCACCCCACCTTGTAAAGGACTGATGTTGCTCCACTTCTCCAATAAGCAATAATATCTCTCTCTATCTCTTTCTTCTAAAGTTAAGTGTGTTCTTCAACCCCGAGGTCGCCCTAGCATCTTATTGTTCTTCGTCATTTAGCTCAAGATTGATCATATAAAGCCTTATTTACTTGTATATTTATCTGTTATTCCCTTCCCGAATACCCCCGATAGGCCTGAGGTAGGCTCGAGATAGGCTCGAGGTCTGGCCCCGAGGTATCTACTGGCTTGTCCTAAGCTTGGGAACATCCCTTACTGGTTTGATTATCGTTTTGGCTAGCTCGATCTTTACTGCTTTACATCATGTTTAGCATTAATCACCCTCCCAAACTAGCTCGGGAATAGATCACGTATTTTTAGAATCCCATTTACAAATTTAATTGTTGTTACCATTTTCACGGTAAACAGTTTGGCGCCCACCGTGGGGCTAAAAATAATAGTGATTATTTTCTTGATAGTCACTTAAACGCACGATATCTCTCACACTTTTTCTTGCCCAAGACCTTTCGATTTCAGGTTAATATTCAGCTCGATAAGAGAAATCGAGGATGATAACCCCACAAATCGTAAGGAAAAAAATGTGGCCACCCTGAAAGCTGCCGCAACACTGCAGGACCCCGATAACGCATCTAGATCAGTCCGAGTGAATATGGATTCATACGCTGCTTAGCGGGGTAACGAAGTCTTGCGCTTCAATGACGGCACGCAACACGCTAATCGATAGGAAACCCAAAAAATCCCAGCCCCGGTAGGACGGGAAATTGATCTACGTGTTATTTTTGAAATGTTGCAGGAACAACGTTTGGCTATCTCTCAGCTGCGGAGCCGCCCGGAGGCTCTTGGCGCGATAGCACCCAAAATATCTACTCGCCCCGAGCCAGTATCCAAGGTATCGGGCAACGACAAACCAACGACCTATCCTGTAACGGTAAGGATGCTAGAGGACATTATCGAAAAGATCGACTCACGATCACGGAGACTCCTACAGCAACCGTCTCCCGGGGATACGGTCCTAGGACTCATTTTGCGGAAGTCAAAAACAACAAAATTCCCTGGGGATGACAGGACCCCAAGTCCTCACAGGTACATCACCACTCACGCACGCTCGTTCAAGAACGACGACCCCCAAAATGGAGAACTCGGGCCTGCCTCGATGAGTAGATTTGAAGAAATTCCCCCGGAAGAAACCACGATGCGGCATCATTGTTCGACACCCGATCTCGGCAACTCGCTCACCATACTATCGCGATCTGTGGAAGCACGCGCCAACGCCATCAATATAATGCCAGAAGAACTCAACGCATCGAAGGCCGGGAGGAGAAGAAGAAATAAAATATCACGAGAAGTCGCGCCCCGCTATCCGACAAGACAAACGAGACCACTCTCGATCCCGAATAGTAGCGTGGCACGGGCCTTCGCCCAAAACCCGAACAAAGCATACCCGATAGCTCTGGAGCAACTCGAGCGAAGCTCAACCGAATATCAGGTCGAGGCTTGGTCATATAGCAGCAACCAACACCGGACCCAAGTCAAAGCCGCGTATAGCCCTCGAGAGACCCCCGCTGGATCGGCGTATCCAGGAAGATCCCCAACAGATAGGCCGGCAATGAACTAACGGAGTCATCGTCTGCATGTCGCGAACGAAAGAAACGATCCAAGGCACAGCGCATCTCGCAACAGCAAGGCGGTGGCCCGGAGACCACACCTTCGAGGAACCCCCAATGATACAAGATTCAACGAAATGCAACCAGCAAAGAAACCTCGCCCGATAAAGTTCGATTTCAACGTTGCAATTCCAAGCATAATGGTCACCATAAGTAAAGTCGGAAACTCCGAGTGGCTCGGACCTTTTCGACAAAAATCCCTCAAAGGAAACCGTTGCCCACCACGAGAGCTACAAAATGTTCGGAGTTACAGACCCAAGAGAGCAACAACTGCGCCATCCAACAAAGGTGACCACAAAGCATCGCCAAGCAAGCGAACCCGGATCCAGCTCAACGGACAAGGGGAAACCGAACAAAGCAGAGCCGGCAGAAAGGGACAAGTGCCCGTCGCCAGAAAGGGACGATCTCGGGGAGTACTCCCCGAGGACACCCTCTCGCTCGAGGAAAAAGGATGTCGAGGCTTCACCTCGGGATCGCATTAACCTATTGGTAATCCCTTCTTTAGTTCGAGCTCATTTTCAAATAAAACATATATTAATGACTACAAGTATATCAGCCAAAGTTGTACCGATAATGTTGGGCCAAAGACAATAGGACTGCCACAACATCCAAATTGCTCCCCCTGCGCGGCCCGCCCGGGCCCGGGCTAATACGTCGGGTAACAAAGGATGCAGACGCTTTATACAGACAACGGCGAATACGTCGCCCGGGACGTGACCCGGCCCTACTCCTCCAAGGGCGTGACACTCCATGAAAGACGCGGAGGCAAAGCATCTGGCTACAAACGAGGTCAGAGGGTAAGAGAACTCGCATCTTCGGCCCGGCCTGGCCGGACGAAGAATACGACTGCCGAGGGGCATACTCCCAGGAACGCAGCATCCTTTTATCATTTCCCTTTTTCCTTTTCTTGTTGCTAATCTGTACGCAGGCAGGCAGCCAAGGCATTCAGTGGTTCTGGATCCCGTTCGAGGATCCGCGGCCGCCATGCGGCCACCCGGCATTCTTTCCTCGATCGGGTTTCTATCAGGAAGAGGGTTCCGCCAACAAGATTATTAGCAGGACTGCCCTTCCCCAGGGAAGGGACCCAACAAGTCCACGATCTCTTTCTCTATTTTCCAATATGGAACCGTACAGGCACATTGGATAATCAGGAGGGTCACACCTATGTAGACCAGACTCATAGCAACAGAACAACATGTATTTCACAACATATATTTTCGCCAAGCAATAAAGAGTATTTTCCAAGCATTCGACGGCTCGAAGAAAAATATTTCGGCCTATCCCAGCAAAAAACCTCTATATCAAATACGTCCCGAAACGCTCGGAGACTTAATCAATTCGGCGCCCTAGCGACCCCAGGGTCGAGGTTCCGGGCTCACAAAGCCCTCGCTATATGGCCCCAAGACTATAGAAATGCAGTATTCAGGCCTAAAATGATCTAGGGTCGGAACTTCGGGCTCACCAAGCCTCCGGAAAACAGCTCCGAGCTCACGAGAAGCTGTCTTCAAGCGAACTCGACGACTCGGAGACTGTCGCCAATCACCACACACTGCAAAATCCGAAATTGTAAGACCCTAATGGGCAGCCTCGGTAAAACCAGACCTATTCTCCCTAAACTGTAAGACCTCAACAGGCATGATAAACTATAAGACCTCAACAGGCATGATAAACTGTAAGACCTCAACAGGCATGAAAAACTGTAAGACCTCAACAGGCATGAAAAATCCCGCGGTTTAGGCTACACGTCGCATTTGTAAGAATCCCTAAAGGGCATACCCTCGGTGTGAACGCCTAAAACTGCTTCTCGAGATCAAAATGGCCCCGACAAAATGCATACGACTACGGTCGAAACGGCTGCTACAGCCCAAAAAATGCGACTCGGGGACGCCCGACTGTTGCTAAAAAATCCTCCGAATCTACTTCGGAAAGAACCGGTTAAAACACAGGCTTCCCTCAACAGGCAAAAAAAATGAGTCCCGACCACGTCGGCTCCAAAATCGAAAAAGCGTCGATCTACTCGACCTATGGGCTATGAACCTTCCGAGGTGCCCAAAACATCGCCGATTACGACTTGAAATCGAGGTTCTTTTAGAACCGACGACAGGTCAGGCAAAATAACCAATAAGACCTTAACAAGAGGAAAACATAGCCTACAAAAGCCTCCGGGCCTCACATCAAACAGCATAAGTGCCATTGTCGCCAGCTAAGCAAAGCCTCCGGGCTTCACACCGGAAGGTCTCTACGACCATCAAATTGAAAATTGACAACTTAAGGATTAAAGAGAGCTCGAATCGTAACCCGATTCGGAGACCGGATCCAAAATAGTTAAACTAAGCAAAGCCTCCGGGCCTCATATCAAAAGGTCTCTACGACCAAACAGCGTAAGTGCCATTGTCGCCGGCTAAGCAAGCCTCCGGGCCCTATATCGAAAGGTCTCTACAACCAAGCAACATAAGTGCCACTGTCGCCAAATGTGCATGCCTCCGGGCCTCATACTAAAAGGTCTCAATGACCAAATAGTAGAAAGGCTATCACCACTGATCGAAAGCTCAAATAAGATTCAAGGGTCAGTTACAGCCCAAGTCGTAGCGCGACTCGGAGACTGGACCCAGAAAATTGCCAAACGCCCAAGGGCGAGAAACGAAAAACACTATCGCCAACCGGAGCCCCCGAAAGGATCAAAGGCCAATTACAGCTCGAATCGCAACACGATTCGGCGACTGAACCCGAGGACAATTCAATCACTATACGCCTAAAAGCACGGCCCTGACGACACTATCAACAGTTGCGACAAATCCCCAGCCCACGCGCCCGCAAGAACGCTTCGGTCCAGGAGCACATAGGGTCATCACCCTCCGCCCATGAAGACGGGAAAAAGCCGGAAGGCCAATCAGAGTTCGAGCCATAGCACGGCTCAGGGACCGATCCCACAAACCAATCTACACGATAAAGAGCAAAGACAAAAAAAGGTACAAAAAGAATAACGCTTTGAAATTCTCCTTACATTACACACGACAAAAACATTCTCCATGTACAGGCACGCTCTGCGCGCGCCATAGACCAAGATACAAAATAGTAGGAGCTATAATTTGTACCAAGAGGCTACAACCCGTCAAGATCGTCCTCTGCAAAACCCACAAGGAGTGGCCGAGCATCACGCTCGTCCGCCCTTGCTCGAGCCAACTCCTTTGAGAGGATAAAGCCTCTCGCTCCAACTTCCTCGAACACTTCTCTCCGAGATCGGCAGCGGACATATTCCTCGATCCTCTTCTCACGATCAAGTGCTTGCCTCTTCTCGGATTGGGCATCAGTAGCCTCCTTTATGCAAATCGACATCTTATGATCCGCCCTGGTTTGGCTCAGCACCGCTTCCGCCCGGGCGTCAACTATCTCACCCCTGACCTTCTAGAGTTCAGACTCTAGTTTCTCGATCATATCTGCTTGAACCTTTGCGTTACTTCGGGACAAGTTGAGCTGGGCCTCGAAGGAAGGAATCTTGGCCGAAGCACTCGCCTCCTCCAAAGCTTGAGCCCACACATGGCCCCTTAGTTCCTCGCAGGCTGCCCTAACACGGTTCACCTTACCCTTGAGGTGCTCCACGACCTCTATCTTTTTTTGCAGCTAACACGGCAAGAAGAAGTTAGCCTTGAAAAGTAAAGGGAAGCAAAGAACGCACTGCGGGAAGTTACCTGCTCCACCAAATAGCTCTCATAGTTCGAGTCCCAATACACCTCATATCGCCAATGCTGCAGCTCAACTTCTTTCTCCTTGCAAAGAAGCCTAAGGGATTCTCCCTCATCCCGAACTCTCTTGAACTTGGCCTTTTGACGAAGAAACTCGGATTTGAGCCTATCATAGGCATGCGCAGGAAAGATTCAATGAGGGGAGAAAGACGCGGGGCATGACAGAATTATGCGCGAACTCACCGCAAAATGAAGATGACAAGTTTTCCCCAAATCAGAACACACTCCTGATAATACCGCTCCTGCAACCCCGAAAGAACCGGCTCTGGGCACAACGTACTCATTCGAGGGAGTCGCTCGCCGAGAAACACGTACCTTGGGGGCAGCCAACTCGGGTGATGCCCCGTCCTCAGAAATACGAGCCCGGCCAGCGCCACTAGAAGCTCCTCCGCATGATGGGTCCCGGACCCTCTTGCTGCTACCGTCTCTCGGCTCAGAGGCCGACGACTCCAACTCCTCTCCAGGGAAGCGCTGCCTCGCCTCGAGAAGCCGCCCAATATCTACAAAAACAACGCGTCTAGCGCAGATGAGATGAAAAAATGCCGCATCAGAAACACATCGGCAGAAAAGAAAAGCTACATACGCACATACCTTGATGATACACTCCCCACCTAATGCGAGACATAGCTCGCCACGTGCGTTTGTCGCAGGACGAATGGGTCACCAGTCTCCGAACCCAGCCGGGCAGATCGTGAACTTGGCCTGGCGCCCATGAAGTTGCTGCAACGAAGGGAATAACGCTGATTACTTGGCCGATTTTCGCTATAAACAAAAACTGAAGGAACGACAAAGCGCCACACTTATGCGCATAATTCCACCCTTCGGGGAACGGCAAGAACTCCACGGGGATGACATCAGTCGTCCTAACTCGGACAAACAAACTGGCCCACCCACGAACTCCACCTTCATCATCGTTAACAATGAAGGGCGTGGGCGAGCGATCCTTCAAGGTTAGCAGTCCTCGATGGTGGAAAGGCCGATACAACCTGATGAGATGATCAAGTGTGAACTCAAGTTCGGCCTTCTCCGCAAAAAATCTCATCATCAGCACCGTCTGCCAAAGCGATGGATGAATTTGCGCCAAGGTAACCCGATACTTCAAGCAAAAGTCAAGCACAACCTTATCGAGAGGGCCAAATGCAAAAGGGTATAAGTACACCCTCAAAAACCCATCAGTAGAGTCCGCGATGCCTTCACGAGGGGGAAGCACCCACAATGTCGTCCCCTCGCTCCACCTGCAATATCGCCTCGCCATCTCCAGGTATTCCTCTCTCATCAAGGACGCCGTCTCTAGAGCGAAGCCCTTAGACTCTCCAACATCGAGAATGGCGTTCCTCGCCTTTTGCCTTAGCGGGTCCGAAGTGGTCGCCATAACTGTAGAAGAACTAACAAAATAAAGCAAAGAAACGCAGACGCTTTTCGCACTTTAGAAGATAGGGAGCCCTATGTCGAGACGGGAGAACAGCTGCCCAAAAGTAGCAAATTCTTGCAAAGAGGCCAAAGCTACACCTCTTATATACAAAAGACAGTGGCAAAGTCACCTACCAGATGTCAGCCCCAGAAAGCCAACGGCCTCGACACCGAACGACGGGTCAGTACCCGACCTAAGAAACATCCTCTAACAGACAACCAAGCTTGAGGATCCACTCTAATTATCTCCATGCTCCAGGCAGCATTTCACATTTGGAACCTCCGTCCGCCAAGAAGCAGGGTTGCAATGAGCTCCATGGCGCATATGCCATACGCGAGGCGCGTGTCCGAGATCGCGATGCCTTCTCTGGAGGAGCAAGCCCGGGAAGCTCGAATCTCCAAAACTCGAAGAACCCCCGAGGAAGCGCCCCGCATATAGGCAAACTCCTCGAACGGGAGCCAACCTTACACTCTTTTAAAAGAGTTGTCCACGTCAAAATCAACAGGACCCACCGAGGCGTCCAAGGATGACCTTCATCTGGGGTATCATTCCCAAAGGCCCCAAAATTTGATGCAAGATCTCCAAATGGACCAGCAGGCCCCGACAGCTTGAGCCTATCCGGTCAGTCCCGCATCAAGCCAGATGAAAGACAAAAAAGAAAGCAGGAAAGAGCCTTGCCCATCAGCTGGGGACCAAAACAGGCTATCACGGCAAACTACAACGGCCCACAAGCAATAGAAGGCATTTAAAAATCTCGAAGGGCGTGAAAACAAACAAGCTCCAAAGGAGAAGCAAAGATCTATCTCACGCTGCCCAAAGGGACCATATACGCCCAGATCAATAAGATCTCCGAGGTACCCGAGGATGGCCTACATCCGGAGCGGTGCCCCCGCAGGCCCCGAAATTCAACGCGCGATCTCCGAATAACTCGGGAGACTCTTACAAGCACCAACCTGTCAGATCAACCCGAAATTGTCCCGAAGGATGACAGTAGGACCGAAAAGGCCCATGTCAATCGGTGGGAAATCAAAGCAAACACTCACGTCCAAGATTAATATCAGCAATCGACAACACAAGGGAATACATTTGAAGATCCTCGAAGGGCATGAAAGCATGAGGAAATAAAGCAAATTCGAAAGCAGAGATCAACAAAGTTCATTTCTCATTCATGATGTTTACAAAGTACAAGAACCCCCGAGGGGTCACAGCGTTCGATTAAAAAGCCCCGGAGGGACATCACATACGAAGTACAAAAGCCTACAAAGGGTTCCCAATACAGATACGGCAAAAGAGGATACAAAAAGAAGGGACCTAAGGTCTACTCTACCCTCGAGGGCATGCCGTCGACAATCTCGCCCTGGTCCCTCGAAGGCAACATTTCAGGGACGAAGACGAAAAAGAAGGCGAAGGGAGCAGAATGGATGAAAAAGCGCAATACCTCTCCGAAGCTCGAAGACCCTTATTAGAAAAAGAAGTATAGGAGAGACGACGAGCCGAATAGCCCTCGGTCCCACTTGTACGGATGCTTCGAATAACTCTTCTTCGAGCAGCAAGCCCTGCAAACTCCCAGCTCAGGACGGAGTTCCACGTCAAGCCAGGGTACGAAGGTGAGCAGCGGCGGATATTCCGAGCCCCCTTTTGAGCAGCGGTGCATAATCCAAACAACCATCTAAGCAAAGGTGGAACCGACTCTCCATCCATCGCCATTTCGGACCGCAGGTAGCAACTTACGTACCGACGACCACGGCAATCTTGGGACAGCATGCTTATAATCATTAGAAACAAGCCCCGGGAGAAGGCCTCGACGCGGTTCGAAAAAACTCTTCCAAACAGCCTTGGGATAGAAAACTTTTGTCATAATGATAATCAAAGGCAAAAGAAGGTGATGGGAAGGAAGAAGCAAAACACACCGGCGGAAGTGTTGAGGTGAAAGATGTAGTGCCACAGAACGCCCTCATTTATAGGGGGAAACAACACGGGCGTCGATGCTCTACAAGATTGACCGACGGGTATAATTATTACCTTCTTGAAAAAATGAACCGATGGCAGCACTTTTGCCTCGAAGAGCAGAAACGACAAGACATCGAGTAGAGATCTACGAAACACACCATCGGTTATGGGAGATTGCGCCTCGATCTGAATCTCCGTTATAGCGTCGCCGAAAAGAGCTCGAGGAGTCGAGTGTCAGAATCATTTCCCATCACTTGATCATGGCAAATGCGGAGACTATCTGTACGCGATAAAAATCTGAAGACTTGATTTTCACTATCAAGACAATTTGGGAAGCCTACCTCGAGACCCCGAGGATAGAAGGCTATGATCGAGTCCTCGACCTCCGGGCTTATCGAGGTCCGAATCAAAGGAAGCAGGCTCGAGGTCAGGGTAAGAGAAGATGACTCCGGAGTACATGGCTATGCCTGACAGGGCCGGTCTATCTGTACCCTATAAGGATGACGAGCAATAGGCCGTCCCATCTTTCTACTCTTGTAAATAATATATGCATATTTCACCGAGTCCCCTTGGGAGGTTTGTCTCGCAGGCTGAGTATCTCAAAACCGGTGTTTAGGAGCTGACATGGTCGAAGCTTTTTTGCCTATGTCGAGGGTAGCCTATTTAACCGGTTCTTTTCGAAGCAGATTCGAAGTAATTGAAGGCCTGTGATTTTGTAGCGACGGTCGGGCGCCCCCGAATCGCGTTAGTTTGGCTGGTACAGCCTTGTGACCATAGTCATTTGTGTTGGGCCGGAGCCATTTAGTCCCTAGTGAATTAGTTTCGGCGTCTATATCGAGGGTATGCCTTTTAGGGGTCTTACAAGTTTGATATATAGCCTTAACTTTGAGATCGGGTTTATGCCTATAGTAAGTTCTTACAAGTTTTACATGCCTTTGAGGTCTTACAGTTTTGGATACTGGTACAAGTATGGTTCATGCCTTGCTTGATATTGCCGCTTGGTACAAGCGTGGTTCATGCCTTGCTTGAGGTCTTACAGATATTGTCACTTGGTACAACTGTGGTTCATGCCTTGCTTGAGGTCTTACAGATATTGTTGTTGCCTTATACAGGTCTTACGAGACCGAGGCTACCCATTTGGGGTCTTCTGGCCTCGGATTTTTGATAAGTCGATGGAGATGGCGATTGACGGTAGTCCCCGAGTTATCGAGGATTTCTCGGTTCAAGAGCCATTGTGATGGAGATGGCGATTGACGGCAGTCCCCGAGTTATCGAGACATTTTTGGATCTGGAGCTATTTTGTGATCTCAGTGTTGCCTCGTTGAGGGCTTATGAGTTAGGAGCTCCGACCCGGGGTCGCATTGTTTTGAGATGTCGACGCCAATCCCTGAGTGTTTGGGACGTTTTTGACAGAGGAGCCATTTTTGCGAAAATACTGAGTCTCTTATGAAGCGTAAAACACTTTGATGGAAAGTATTCTTCGATTACTTTGTACAAGTATACATGTTTTTGCTGTCAGGGGCCTGGTTATTCTATACGGACACGGTTCATTCGATCGTTTGGCCCGGTAACTCAATTTCCTATCGAGACCCCACTCGGCGTATATTGGCTTCTCCGAGTAGGTGACCTTCTGGGGGGGAATGCCCCCCAGTATTCGAGGTTGATTGCAAAAGAATCCTTGAATACTTCGTTGAGTCTTCCTTAGGTAGCATGTGGATGTTGCCTTGTTAAAAACCTTGCCGGTAAAACCCTTTTTGGAATAAAAACCCGGTTGAAGGAAAAGAGTGCAACGCATGCTTTTGAAACCTAAGGCCTTCGAGTTGGAGAGTGCTTTGGCTGTGTCGATCGAATACCTGCACTCATGTCAGTATACAATGTAATTGAAAGAGAAAGGAGATGGTCATACCTTAGTGTAGAATGTGCCGGCGATGTTTCGATCGTTTGTCATGAGGACGTGGTACGGTCCTTTACTTCATTTGTTTCGGACTTAGCCGAGGGCGTAGCTTGCTATCACTATTTTACTATTTCATAATCCTTTGGCTCCTTCGAGGGTGGAGGCACTGGTGTCGGCATTACATCGTGTACTGTGAACATTTCCCTTGCCGCATGCTATTCCCAATAGACGGTTTTAAACCCCTCTTTTGTCGGGAATTTCATCATTTGATGGAGGGTGGACGATAACGCTTTCGTGCACTGTATCCATGGCCTTCCGAGCAAGGCGTTATACCTCATGTCTCCTTCGATGACATGGAATTTAGCATTTTAGGTTGTGCCAGCCACGTTGACTGGGAGGGTGATTTCCTCTTTTGTTGTTTCGCTCGCCATGTTGAATCCATTGAGGACTCGTGAGGAGGGCACGATTTGGTCGAGCAACCCAAGCTGCTCTATCACTCTCGACCTAATAATGTTGGCCGAGCTACCTCGATCCACGAGTACACGTTTAATTTAAAATGTATTTAAAAGGAAAGAGATTACCAGTGCATCGTTGTAACCCCGAGTTCGTTTTTCTCTGGTGATGAATATTTTCGTTCTTCTAATCGTGGGTTCCTGTGGTTCGTTGATGCCTTCCAGGATCATGTGGATGACATGTTGTGGCTCATTTGTCTCGTTCTTCTTTTTCGCCTCTCTTTCCTGGAACTGGTTTTTGGCCCGGTCGCTGAGGAATTCTCGGAGGTGACCTTTGCTTAGTAGTCGGGCTACGGAGCTGGTGGCAATCTTCGGTTCTGTGGCCGTGCGTTTTGTGAAATTCACATACTAAGTTATGATTTCTTTGTGAAGGTTCTGATTGTACGGGCCTGGGCCACCTGGCGTCTCTGATTTTACTGATGGCAAACATGATGTCTGATACGTCGATGTTGAAATTGTATTCTGATAAGCGAGCTCCTTTGTTGGCCCTGTGTGCCTATCAAATCCGGCTCTCTTGACGAGTCCTCGAGGATTCTATCTTCGGTCCATCCTTCGATCATTGCGGGGTATGTTGCGCCTCGGGGCATTTTTCCTGTCTTCGATGTATGGTTGGTACCTTTCTTTGTTTGGTTTTGGCTCCTTTGCTAGAAGCCTGTTTGGGTAGACCGAACTCGAGGGGGCCCCCAGTTGGTTGTCCTCGACCCTGATTTTCGACTGGTATCGGTTATGAACGGTTGACCGGTCACAGCGGGATATTCAACCAGATTCTATTTCAACTGCTTCGAAGCCACCGAGCTTTGCTCACTCAGGCCTTGAGTGAAGGCCTGCACTGCCCAGTCGTCGGAGACTGGTGGTAATTCCATTCGTTCCATTTGAAAGCGAGATACGAACTCTCGCAGCATCTCATTCTCCATCTGGTTAATTTTGAAGACGTCGGATTTCCTTGTTGCTACTTTGATGGCACCAGCATGTGCCTTAATGAAAGAATCCGGCAGCATGGCAAACGGACCTATCGAGTTTGGGGCCAGGTTGTGATACCACATCATTGCCCCTTTAGAAAACGTTTCCCCGAACTTCTTCAGCAGGACGGACTCGATCTTATCATCCCTCAGGTCGTTGCCTTTTACCGCACAGGTGTAAGCAGTAACATGCTCATTGGGGTCCGAGGTTCCATAATACTTCGGGAGGTCTGGCATTCTGAAATTCTTCGGAATGGGTTTCGGAGCCGCTTCCTATGGGAACGGCTTTTGCACGAACTTCTTTGAATCCACACCTTTCAGGATCGAGGGTGCTCCCGGAATCTGGTCGACCCTGGAATTGTAGGTCTCGACCTTTTTATCATTGGCCTCTATCTTCTTCTCACCCGAGTCGATCCTACTCGTGAGGTCCTCGAGCATCTTTACGATGGCGGGGCCAGCTGCCGACCCGTTGTTGCTTGATCTCTCTGGTACCTGCTCAGCTGGGGGAGCCGTCCCCAGTGCTACCGTGCTAGGAGATTTCTGGTGACTTTGCATCTGAGCAATAGCCAGCTGTTGTGCATGCAACATTTCAAAAATAACTTGAAGGCTAACCTCCCTTTCTTCCCTAGCTGGGGTTTTCTGGGCTTCTTGTTGGTCGCCTTGGTGTATGCTCCCATTGGTGTGGGAGCTTATTTCGATATGTTGAGTGTCGCGTGAAACCGCGTCCACGGGAATTGGTTCCGGTACGTTCTCAGGGTTTCGTGGTGGTACACCAACACCTGGGACATTAACACCATTTTCTCCATGGTCTTCAAGGTTGATGTTTTCACGTGCGTTTACTGAGTTAGACATTTTGACCTGAAATCAAAGATCTTGGACAAGAAAAAGTGTGACAGATAACTTGCATTACGTGGTTAAACCAACAAGAAAATAATCACTATTATTTTTAGCCCCACGGCGGGCGCCAAACTATTTACCATAAAAATGGTAATAACAATTAAATTTGATTTTGCGAGGTTCTAAAAATACGTGATCTAGTTTTATACTAGTTGTCAAGCAGTTGTTGCTATGTGAAAGCCTTAGAAACGAGATAAGAGCTTAAAAACAAGATGTTAATCAAACCGAAAAACTGCCAATCGGGGCCTCGAGCTCGCATATTCGGGGGCCTCGGGGTCGAGTCGGGTGCTCGGCTGGGAGCTACCAGGGTAATCGATGGGCGACTAACAGTTGGAATAAAATCAATGACGGATCTTTATGGCCAACAATAAGCAATAAATGATGAACAATAAATAGAACACAATGAATGCGAGCAGTAAATGAAGTAATGAACTCAATAAAATGTGTTAGAGAGCAGAGAGAATGTTCTTGTATATTTTAGTATGGAGTAACAGGTACTTACAAAATGACAAGGACCCCCTTTATATATGAAGAGGGATCCCAACATAGTACAAGATGCATTAATTACAGTGATATGGGCAGGTATAGCCACCTAATGCCCTGATACGGGTCAGGGCTAGAGCTCTAGGCTTTGTCAACCTCAGTTGTGCGCCTAGGGAACTTCCCACTTTTTTATCATAGCTCTTGACTTGCACCGTCTCGAGGTTAAGCATCGATGGCCATTCGGGGTGAATCTCGACCGTAGTCCCGAGCCTTTAGTGAGCTTTGCTTATGAGGCGTTATAATGGCCGAAAATCGGACCCTCCGATTTCACCGTATACACCAATAACAAAAGAGATGGCACGATCAACAACTTCAAATAACGATAACTAACAACGAAAAGATAGTGTGTGACGATAAAAGAGGCAACAATTTCAACTAAAGCATGAGAGAAAGTAATCAATTAGGAGTTAGAACAAGAATTAACGGAATTATTTAAGGCATATAAGGATAGACTAACACAAGTACGAATAAATTGACTGAGAAAATTAGAACATGATATGGCATTCAATTAAAGCATGAAAATAGTCTAAGTAGCCTAAACCGGTCAAATACCACGTAAAACCCGTGTACCCACTCATCACCTTGCATACACGGATTTCACTTCGCACAATAGAGTCAAACAATACTAATCCTGAAGGAAAATTCCCCCACACGAAGTTTGGCAAGACACTTACCTCAACTAGGCCAATTCAACACTCGAAAATAGATTTTTCATTAAAATCCACCTCCACACGGCTCAAATCTAACCAAAATTGACTCAATATTATCAAACAATGCTTGGGAATTCAATTGTAATAAATAAAGTTAAGATATTTACACTTTTCCCAAAAGTCAAAAAAATCAGTCCGGGGCCCGCACGGTTAAAACCCGGGTCCAATGGTCGATTTCGTCTAGCCATGACCCCACGAGTTCATATATGTGATAAGTTTCAAAATCCGAGTCCAAATCAAGTCTCGAAAATCAAATTCTTATTTTTCAAGAACTTGACAAAGTTTCACAAATTTTCACTTTGATTCACATAATTTTGATGTTAAATTATAAGATATGTTGATGCAATATGATTAGAAATAGATTAGAATCACTTATCTAAGCTTTGTAAGTGAAAATCACCTCTCCAGATCTCCTCCTACCGAGTCTAGGGTTCATAAATGTGAGAATGGGTTTAAAAATCCCATCTCCCAACCCTTTAACCAGCAGCAGATGTCGCATTTGCGAAAATGTGAACCCTCAAAATTGCGGACCAGGGCTCGCATTTGCGAACCCTGACAGACTCAGCAAACATCGCAATTGGGATACAATGTTTGCAATTGCAAATTGGCGGACATCGCAAAAGAGAACATTTGTTCGCAAATGCGAACTAGGGTGAAATTTGGCAGGCTCCCAATTGCAAAGGGGTTCTCGCAATTGCGACATAAGAACCCTTACTATCACCTTCTCAATTGCAATGCTGGTGCTCGGAATTGCAATGCCTGAGCACCAGCAATACCAGCAGTCCAATTTCAGTCCAAAACTATTCTGAAACATGTCTGAAACTCACTCGAGCTCTCGGGACTCCAAACCAAACCTTCACAAAAATATAAAAATATCATACGAACTCTCTCGCGCGCGATCAAAACAAAAAACTAACATCTAAAACTACATATCAAATACTAAAATGCATGATTTTCAAAGAAATTTTCAAGAACATCTAGAATTACAACTAAACATCCGGAGTCTATCAAATCAATTCAAAATGACACCAAAATTTGCATACAAGTTATAAATACCATAACAAACCTATTCCTAGTCCCTAAATAAAATTCCGATCTCGATATCTAAATGTCAACCTACGGTCAAATTTTTCAACTTTAAATTGCCAAATTTCAAAATATCAACACAAATCAACCTACGGACTTTCAAAATCAATTTCGGGAATATGCCCAAGTCCAAAATCATTATATGAAGCTATCGTAGCCATAAAAACATAGTTCCGGGGTAATTTTTACAAAACTTAAAATTTGGTCAACATTTTCAAATTAAAACTTCTAAGTCAAGAATCAAGGGTCCAAATCAACCCTAAAGCCTCCCGGAATGAAAGTAACTAACCTCGCAAGTCGTAAATTGTAAACACAAAAGTGTGAAGCAATAAAAGGGTTAAGTACAAAAAATGACTGATCGGGTCATTACATTCTCCCCCTCTTAAGACAAGTGTTCTTCCTCGAATGTGCATAAGGACATACCTGAAGTGGTGAATAGATGAGGATAACAACTCCGCCTGTCGTGCTTGGTCTTCCAGGTTGGCTCCTCGACCGGATGACCCCTCCATTGAACCTTCACTAAAGCAATATCCTTTGATCTCAACTTTCGAACTTGTCGGTCCAAGACAGCCACAGGCTCCTCAATATAAGTCAAATCCTCCCCAATATGACTTTGCTAAAGTCTAGAACATGATATGGATCACCATAATACTTCAGGGGCATAGAGACATGGAAAACCAGATGAACCGTAGATAAACTAGGTGGAAAGGAAAGCTTGTAGGCCACATCTCCAATCCTCTCAAGGATCTCAAATGGTCCGATATACCTAGGGCTCAACTTGCCCTTTTTCCCGAACCTCATCACACCCTTCATGGGTGAATCCTGGAGTAAGACTCGCTCTCTGACCATGAATGTCACATCGTGAACCTTCAGATCCGCATAACTCTTTGTCATGATTGGGTTGTACGAAGCCAATCCTGGATCATTTGACCTTCTCCAAAGCATCTTGAACCAATTCTGTGACTAATAATTTAGCCTCTCTGAATCAAACCGCCCAACTGGAGAACGACACCGTCTCCCATATAGATCCTCACAAGGAGCCATCTAGATACTCGACTGGTAGCTGTTGTCTTAGGCAAAACCCGCAAGTGACAAGAACCGATCCCAAGCGCCCCCGAAGTCCATAACACAGGCACAAAGCATGTCCTCCAATATCTGAATAGTGCACCCGGACTGTCCTTCCTTTTGAGGGTGAAATGTTGTACTAAAATCAACCCGTATGCCTAGCTCACGCTGTACAGCTTTCCAGAAATACGATGTAAACTGCGCACCCCTGTCAGAGATGATGGATACTGGTATGCCATGATATAAACTTGAGCCAGCTGCTCTAAAGAATAGGTACTCACTACCGGAATGAAATGAGCTGACTTAGTCAACATATCCACAATCAACCATACTGCGTCATGGTGACACGCTCCCATTTCCACTCAGGAATCTCAAGCCACTAAAGTAAACCACCCGGCCGTTGATGTTCATACTTCACCTGCTGACTAGAGGCACCGAGCTACATACTCCACTAGTCCTTTTTCATCCTCCTCCACTAATAGCGTTGCCTCAAGTCCTGATACATCTTAGCGGCCGATGTTCGGCCAAAAATGCATAATTGTTACCTCACATTCTAGTACTTTAATCGTCTTTTGAGTATTAGTTATATTACTTTATACTTAATATTGCATTTTAATTGTGTAGGAATAAAGCAGTGTGAAGATCAAGAGATTTGGAGCAAAATTGAATAAAATGCGGAAGAAAAAGAAAGAAAATTAAATGAATATAAAAAGAGGGACCCTTTGGTCTTTGTTCGCAACCCCCCCCCCCCCCCCATGTGGAGACAATAACACCAGATATATAAATTGCATTCTAAATGCAATTGAAGAAGTAACGCGGCTAAGGAAAGAATTGCAAAACGTGAAAAGCTCACTGCGTTCATCGCCAGGACCAGCGCTTGGCGCTGGCCTGGACGTTGGGTACGAGATTTTTCCTTCTTCGTTCGGGACAAGGTTATTTCAGCCCTACACGATCCCAACTCATATAAAAGGGATCATAAACCTAATTTGGAGAAGATTGAACATACATTGAAGGGGAATTCACGTGCAGGAACACACACCACGCTTGGAGGAGGCTTCCAACTAGTTTTTTTTCTCTTCTCTACTTTTAACTTTATAGTTCATTAGTTCTAGAGTTTTGGGTGCTATATGAATGTTGTAGTTTGAAGCTTGAATTGTTCTTATTGTTTTATCATATTGCTTTATTTATTCAATCTTGCGCTTAATTATTTGATTGCCTGATCACCAATTGAATACTATCTACGAATCTAGGATTAAACTCGAGAGAGGGAATTCTAGATTGTATATAAGATTGTGTAGAGCAGATCTTAACTCTGAGGTGGGCGGTTGCGGTAGGGATAGGAATATACCTAATCGCCTTGCTTGGTTACTATACAGGAATTATTAATGCATTCTTGTTAATTAATTCCATAGGAATATAGGCGTTAGATTAGGTTGAATAGGCGAGTTGTACTTCGGGAGAAGGCTATGAGCAATATTAACCCTGTCAACCAATAAACCAGATAAATTAATTAGACGATTTAAGTGGAAGACTCAATGGGATTGTTAGCCAACCCATAGCTCTAGAATATTGTCTCTCATTGAAATCGTGTCTAATTTTGCCAACTTATTTTCTTTAATCTCTTAGTTTGCTACTTTAGATTAACTGTAGTTGAATTATCACCTTTTAGAAAATTACTTGAATAGATTAATTGTGTTAATTTAGTTTAGTAAATAGTTAATCACAAGTCCCTGTGGGTACAATATCTGGACTTACAATCCTATATTACTTGTCGACCACGTATACTTGCGTGTGCGTTTGGGAGCAACAAGTTTTTGGCGCTATTGCCGGGGACTTAAAAATTAACTAGTCTACTAGATTAGATTTTTACTCTTTGTCTATTCAAGTTTTTAAATTTTTATCTTAGTCTAATATTTACTATCTTTGTTGACATGGCATCTTGGAATGATAATTGGCCGAATATTGGTTATTCTTATTATGGTGATCCTTGTCCATATTATGGAGGACCACACTTGTGGCAAAATTGTGCATCTCAATCTGATGTGTGCAATTTTTGTAATGTGTGTGGTTGTCAAGGTGCCCATTATGATGGTTGTCCATATTCTTATTATCCTTCTCAGACTTCTTATTATAATGTTTCTAATAATGTTTATGAGTTTGATAGGAGAAGGAAGTGGAGGGTATGGAATGCGTGGCTTGTATTACGGACATGATAAGGCAAGTAGCCGAGCAACAGAACATGATGATAAGGCAAGTAACCGAGCAACAAGATGAAAATCAAAAGTCTATACAAAGAATTAGTGCATCAATCATGAGAATGAAGGCCGAGACGGAAGAAGTGGCAAAAGAGAGCGAGTTCCCACAAGAAGATAATTTTGAAAAGGCAGATGTAGTGAACCAATCTTGGCTAGAGGAACAAGATCAATTGATAAAATCTCATGAGTTTCTCCGTGATGGTCTTTGAAATATGACAAAACAACTAATAGAAGGGAGAACTGAGCTCAGGCAAGAGATAGACCAATTTGGCTCAGATATCCATGACCTGCAGGCTCAATTGAATAAAAAGGTTGAGGCGCCTGATGCCCTACAACCAATTGTCATATATACTGGCCAACATATGGAGCGGAAAGTGGAATTCCAACTATTCGACCAAATTATTAATGATGCCAAGGTTGACGAAGAGTGCAAAACTGAAGATGGCAAAAATAATGCAGTTTTGGAGTTGGAGCATATTGGACCTCATTCTAATCACTTTGCAACATTGTGTTTGGCTGGTGACATGGAAATTGATCTATTCGAGCATATGGAGGAGTCATTAGATGAGGAACAAAGTGTTTATATTTTGAAATTTGCCATACCAAGTAGACAAAACGACATCCCTCACTTAAAGGCCAAGAAGTGTAAGATGCAATATCTATTGCTTGGTTCCTTTATTTTTACACCACTGCCCCATGAACGTGACAGAAAAATTGATGCAAAATTGGGGGCACAATTCATATCCTCAAATTGGAAGGAAAAGTGGTAAAAGTGAACATCGTGCCGCGACGTTAAATCAGGCGCTTGTTGAGAGGCAACCCAATTCTTTTTTTTCTTTTTCTTTTGTTTATTTTTTATTTTATTGTGTTAATTTATTTGTAGTATTATTTTTGTGTTTTGTAGGAGTAAGAGCGTGGAGTCAAAGTCAATAGGCATGTGCAAAAGCGAGCAGATGGTTGAAACTAAGTGTGAGGTACCCGCACAAAGGATCATACCTGGGAGAACTATCAGTATCCCGTGAGCTGCTAATTTTCGGCCTTTGGCCTACTAGGGAGTCTCTATTATCCTCTTGTTATTTTTTAGTGTGCATTGAGGACATTGCACAATTTTAAGTGTGGGGTGAGGAGATTGTCTCGGTGATTTTCTGTGCAATCTTAGCTTAGTTGTAATACTCTTTCTTAGTGTAGTAGTTTTTTTTTTAAAAATGAAAAAAAATGAAAAAGAATTATATAAAGTAGAAAATTGGGACTTTTCCCGACGATGGATTTTGTGGACAGCTTTCTTGAGGGATTAAAGTCCAAAAAAATCTAAAAATATTTTCTTTTCTTTTATAGTTAGTTTTAGTTACACAATAATCCTCCTTGGTTTTTCTTTGTGCATCGGTTCTTTTCCAAGGGATGTAACTTGAATTTTTATTTTTAGAATTAATTATTTTTCTTAGGAGTATTAAAAGAGAGAGAAGAAAAACCTTTATTACTTCTTTGATACTAGCATATTAGGCCTGAGCTTGAGTATTACTTTCTTCTGAGTGCTTGAGTAATGAATATAATAGCAGACTTTCTGACACTTAAGCTCATGGTTGTGACTCTGTATATAGCTTATTCTTATTTTTTCTTTCACTATGACCGTGTTTGTCTTATAGTGGAATTGATCCATCTTGATTGATACTTGTGCCATGTAAGATGAGGATTTCTTACATATATTCCATGTTTTGCATCTTAGTCAAGAACTTGCCCTGCATGCTATTGAAGTGAAATACAAGTGTTGGTCTGGTTAGAAGATGATAATAGACTTCTTTGACATGTCTTGTAAATTTTAGACTTTTCAGATACTATACCACTAGTTAGTCCTTTGAACCTGTAGCTTTTTGTTTGGAAGCCGTATTTTTGCCTTGATCCTTTTGTTTGAATCCCTAGTTTTTGCACCCTGCTTCCTTGAGCACTGTTGCTTAGACTGTGGTATTAATTGTGAAATCTGAAGAAAGGGATGGTTTAGTGAAAAATGGTGACCAACGATGGCTGAAAGGTGATGAAAAGGCCTTCTTGAAAAGAATGTGACATGAAAAAGAAAGAAAAAAGAGAATGAAAAAAAATTGCTTATGAAAAAAAATTTGAAACATTCTTGATATGAGGGAAATACTTGTGAAACAATAGATGAAGAGAGGGCTGAAAAATAAAAGTGAAGAGTAGAAAATAATGGGTGATGAAGTCTAAAAGTGCAAAGTGCTTAGGGAAGTGTAAGTCACTATTATATTGTTCTCCTACCCGTCCCCTAGCCAACATTACAACCTGTTAAAGTCCTATTTGATTCTATTCGAGCATACTTAATTAGTAGAGGTGTACATAATGGAAAAGCCTATGGTTCTTTGTGCATACATGGGAATTCATTTGTGAGTGCGAGAGTTGTTCTTTGATGCTAACCTTAAATTATATTCATTCTTTGATTTGAGTGTATGGACTATTTCTTCATGAGGGCACTTATAGATAAGTGATGTTATTAGCTTTATTTGAAATAGTTGGTGAGTGAGCATAAATTTGGTGAGTTAGAGTACTTCTCTATGGTTAGGAGGCTAGAAGTTTGTTGTTTGTCTGTCACTTGTATATCTTGCACGATGATGAGGAAGTGTATAACTAATGATTTGAGTTGCTATACGGCCTAATTGTTAGTATCTATCGAAGTGGTGGTGTCTTTAGGCTTGATTTATTAAGATTAGTTTTAACGCTGACTCAAGGACGAGCAAGAGTCTAAGTGTGGGGTGTTGATGTTCGGCCAAAAATGCATATATTTACCCATTGTTACCTCACATTCTAGTACTTTTAATCGTCTTTGAGTATTAATTATATTACTTTATACTTAATATTATGTTTAACTGTGTAGGAATAAAGTAGTGTGAAGATCAAGAGATTTGGAGTAAATTTAATTAAACGCGGAAGAAAAAGAAAGAAAATTAAATGTATATAAAAAGGGGGAACACCTTTTGGTCTTTGTCCCCCCAAGTGGAGACAACAAAACCAGATATATAAATTCATTCTAAATGCAATTGAAGAAGTAACACAGCTAAGGAAAGAATTGCAAAACGAGAAAAGCTCACTGCTTTCAGCGCTGGGTACGAGATTTTTCCTTCTTCATTTGGGAAAATATTATTTCGGCCCTACACGACCCCAATTCATATAAAAAGGGTCATCAACCAAATTTGGAGAAGATCGAACATACATTGAAGAAGAATTCACGTGAAGGAACACACACCACGCTTGGAGGAGGCTTCCAACTAGTTTTTCTTCTCTTCTCTTCTTTTAACTTCATAGTTCATTAGTTCTAGTGTTTTGGGTGCTACAACAACGTTGTACTTTGAAACTTGAATTGTTCTTATTATTTTATCATATTGGTTTATTTATTCAATCTTGCGCTTAATTATTTGATTGCTTGATCACCAATTGAATACTATCTACGAATCTAGGATTGAACTCGAGAGAGGGAATTCTAGATTGCATATAAGATTGAGTAGAGCAGATCATAACTCTGAGGGGGGGCGGATTTGCTGTTAGGATAGGAATATGCCTAATTGCCTTGCTTGGATACTATATAGGAATTATTATTACGTTCTTGTTAATTAATACCATAGGAATATAGGCGTTAGATTAGCTTGAGTAGGCGAGTTGTTCTTCGGGAGAAGGCTACGAGCAATATTAATCCTGTCAACCAATAAACCAGATAAATTAATTAGACGATTTAAGTGGAAGACTCAACGGGATTGTTAGCCAACCCATAGCTCTAGAATATTGTCTCTCATTGAATTCGTGTCTAATTTTGCCAACTTATTTTCTTTAATCTCTTAGTTTGCTACTTTAGATTAATTGTAGTTGAATTGTCACCTTTTTGAAAATCACTTTAATAGACTAATTGTGTTAGTTTAATTTAGTAAATAGTTAATCACAAGTCCTTGTGGGTACGATATCTGGACTTACAATCCTATATTACTTGTCGACCACGTATACTTGCGTGTGCGTTTGGGAGCAACAGCGGCACCCAGATGAATGGGGTAACGTGAATTGTGGGCCTCCTAAAGAATCAACTCACACAAACCATCCATATTGGGCACACATAATCGGACCTACATCTGTAACACATCGTCATCCCCAATAATAACCTCCTTGGCATCATTGTGCGAAATTGTGTCCTTAAGGACAAGCAAATATGGGTCGTCATACTGATGCTCTCTATTACGGTCATATTGAGAATACTGAGAAACCACGTAGGCAAGAACTTGAATGGGCTCTGAAACATCCAATCTAACAAATTTGTTGGCTAAGGTCTAAACATCAATGCTAATGGTATCTCTGTTGCCGGTAGATATGCTACACTACCCAAACTCTGTGCCTTTTGACTCAAGGCATCGGCTACCACATTGGCCTTCCCGGGATGACACAGAATGGTGATATTATAGTCCTTAAGCAACTCTAACCACCTTCGCTACCGCAAGTTAAGTTCTTTCTGTTTGAATATATGTTGTAGACTCTGGTGGTCGGTAAAGACCTCAGAAGAGACACCGTACAAATAATGCCGCCAGATCTTCAATGCATGAACAATGGCTACCAACTCTATGTCATGGATTGGATAATTCTTCTCATGGGTCTTCGGCTATCGAGACGCGTAGGAAATCACCATATTGTCTTGAATCAACATTGTGCTAAGGCCACCACATGACATATCACCATACACAATATAAGACCCCGAGCCTGTTGGCAACACCAACACTAGGTTGTAGTCAAAGCACTCTTAAGCTTTTGAAAGCTCGCCTCGTACTCCCAGTCTTTGTTAAAGGAGCACCATTTTGGGTCAATATGGTCATAGGTGCAGCAATAGATGAGAAACCCTCTACGAAACGATGATAATACTCGGCCAAACAAAGGAAACTCCGGATCTCAGTAGTTGAAGACGGCCTGGGCCAACTCTGTACTGCTTTAATCTTCTTCCGATCTATCTTGATCCCCTCACTCGACACCACATGACCAAAAATGCCACCGAATCAAGCTAGAGTTCATACTTTGAGAATTTTGCATATAACTTCTTCTCTCTCAAGGTCTAGAGCACGATCCTCAAGTGCTTCTCATGATCTTCCCGACTGCGGGAGTACACTAAGATGTCGTCAATAAACACAATAATGAATGAATCAAGATAAGGCTAGATTACACTGTTCATCAGGAGGTGCATAAATGTTGTTGGGGTGTTGTTCAGCCCAAATGACATCACAAGGAACTCATAGTCACCATACCGAGTCCTAAAGGCAGTCTTTGGAATATTCGGATCTCGAATTTTTAGCTTATGATAACATGTCCGCAAATCAATCTTTGAGAACACTCTGGTACCCTGTAGCTGATCAAATATGTCATCAATGCGTGGCAATGTATACCTGTTCTTCACTGTAACTTTGTTCAACTGACGATAGTCAATACAAATGCGCATAGAACCATCCTTCTTCCTTACAAACAAGACCGGACCACCGCACGATGATACACTAGGCCGAATGAAACCCTTATCAAGCGACTCTTGAAACTGCTCCTTTTAACTCCTTCAGCTCTACTAGGGCCATAATATATGGTGGAATAGAAGTGGGCTGAGTGCCCGGTAATAAGTCAATACCAAAATCGATATCCCTGTCGGGCGGCATGCCCGGAAGATCTGCTAGAAATACATCTAGAAAGTATCTCACTACAGGAACTGACTCAACAGTAAGAGTTTCAGCACTAACATCCCTCCTAAATTCTAGATAAGCATCACACCCCTTCTCAACCATCCGTTAAGCCTTTAGAAATGATACAACCCTGCTAGCAACATAATCTAATGCACCCTTCTAGTCTAACTGTGGTAAACCTGGCATAGCCAGTGTCACAGTATTGGCATGACATTCTAGAATAGCATGATATGGTGATAACCAGTCCATACCCAAGATAACATCAAAGTCTATCATACTAAGTAACAATAGATCAAATCTAGTCTCAAATAACAACAAAACACGACCGATACACGTGGTCCACAATAATAGAATCTCCCACAAACATCGACACATAAATAAGAGAACTCAAATAATCACGAGGTATATCCAAATAAGGAGCAAAGTAAGATGACACATACTAATAAGTGGATCCAGGATCAAATAAAACTGATGCATCTCTATGTCAAACTAGAACCGTAAGTGTAATGACTGAGTCCGAAGCAACTTCCTCTGTCCTGCCCAGAAAAGCTTAGAATTTGGCCTAGCCTCCCTCTCTAGGGCGACCTCTACCCGTCCGTCTCTCACTAATAGTTGGATGTGCGGGTAGAGTGGAAACTGGGGAAGCAATCATGGCCGTAGAAGTCTGTGGACCTAACTGAATCCGTGGAGCCTGAGTAGTCTATGAAGGTGCACCACTCCTGAATCTGGGGCAGTCTCTTACCATGTGGCGGCTTTCGTTATACACAAATAAATATCTCAGTGAGCGTGGCAGCTAGGACTGGCTCGTGGCTGGTCAGCTGGACTGATCGCTGAAAGCACCCTGTACAGGACGTGCACTATAAAGTGTCTGAGCAAAGTATTCAACCTGAGACCTCGGAACAACAGGAGCACCACTAGAAGCTGGAAGTGCTGAATGCACTGGACAGCTCATGTAGCTTAAATTCTCGTGTACCACGAGGCCTCTTGGCCTCCCTATCATATCTCTCACAGCCCTGCATACCCTCTAACCTCCGTGCAATCTCAACTACCTGCTGATAAGGAGTATCTATCTCCAACTCTATAGCAATGTTGAACCTAATACCATAGTTGAGCCCCTCGATAAATCGACGGACTCGCTCTCTAACTATAGAAACCAAGGCAGGTGCATGTCTGGACAAATCACTGAATCGGACAGCATACTCTGACACTGTCATAGCACCTTAGCATAGCTGCTCAAACTCCAGCGTGCCATGCATCCTGAAGGGTCTGAGGAACAAACTCCCTCAAGAAAAACTCTTAAAATCGATCCCAAGTAAGTGAAGTTGCCTCGGTTGGGCTACTTACCTCTTACGCTCGCCACCAATGGTATGCGGCTCAATTTAGCTGGAACGTAATAAAAGCAACCCCACTCGTCTCCACAATGCCAATAGTGCGGAGAATACTGTGGCACTCCTCAAGAAAACCGCATGCATCCTCTTAAGCCAAACCACTGAAAGTAGGAGGGTGGTACTTCTTGAGCCTCTCGAGCCTAAGCTACACCACCTTAGATGTTGCTGCCTTAACCACAGGCTGAATCGGAGAAACAGGCGGCATCGGTATAATCTCTGAGACCCGATCAACTTGGACTCGCTGCTCTACGGTACGGGCCGCGGGAGTCTGTGCTCCTCCCCCAGCCTGAGATGTGGCTGGTGCAAGTGGGATCAACCTCGCCTGAGCTAAGGTACTGAACATGCTCAGGAACTGTGCGAAGGTCTTCCGAAATGCTGGGGTGGCAATAGGCACCTCGGGTGCCTGTCCCCCAACTGGAGCTACTAGTGTCTGATCGTCGGATCCAGAGGTGCGTGTCCTCACCATCTATGAGAGAATAGGAAGTCAAAGATCTAGTTTTCGAAATTAACCAATTCTCACGATAAGGAATCAAAGAAGTGATGTTTTGCTAACAGTTTCATAACCTCTCGAAGATAAGTACAGACATCTCCGTACCAATCCGCAAGACTCTACTAAACCAGCTTATGACTCGTAACACCTATGAACCTAGAGCTCTGATACCAATTTGTCACGACCCTAATTTCCTATCGTAGGATGTCATGATGGTACCTAGTCTCTACGACTAGGTAAGACTAACACTTGCTAACAATTGAACATAATATAATTAACAAGGTACCAAAAACAAAACTGAATAATTGATAAAAACCTTCTAAAAACAGAATCTCATCAATACACACCCAAAAACCGGTGGAACTGAGTCATAAGCTCTATAAAGTATAACTAGAGTACTACTACATCACTGTCCAAAACGAAATACAATAGTAAATGAGAATAAAAGAAGGTGACACCGAGGCCTACGGAAGTCGAGTAGGCATACCTTGAAGTCTTCGGTAAAGGCAGCTAGCAGGTAATCTCTAACGGCCGGCATGAGCAGACTTACCTATATCTGCACAAAAAATGTGTAGAGCGCAGTATGAGTACACCACAATGATACCCAATAGGTAACGAGGGCAGGTGAAGACACCTATTAGGATATAAATAAACTGTATGAAAAACGGATATGTAATGGAAAGTGAAGAAACAATTGATACGAAACAAGATGATAACATGAACTAGTACCGAAAATCAATAATGGGAATAGCATAAAAGAAGTGGCTAAAAGGGCTGCAATGATCATGTACGAACAACAACTGCTAGAATAATAAAGAAAAAACCGACAAGAAATATTCCCACCAAAACACTTGCAACATGAAATAAACAACAAGAATCACACGAGGTACTGCCTCGCGTATAATGAAATCAAACTGAGGTACCGTCTCATATAATCAAGAATTACAACTGAGGTACCACCTCGTATTCACATTTCTCAATATTAATCACAATCTTTCCATATACTGCCACGTGCGCCTTCCATTTGAAATAGGTTTTGAAAAAAGTTTTCTTGAAATAGATACACACATTTTAGCCCACCTTATGACGCCGTGTGGCTTCACGTAGTTCCCTATAAGCAACACGCACATAAATCCCACCTTATGCCGCTGCATGAACATTAACCCCAAGCCTTATACCGCCGGATGCGCGTCAATAACATATCACAATAACAGGTCGCACAACAAGTGCCCATATATCACAACTTGTCAACAATAACAGCAATACCAATGTTTCCAATAATAGCTCATGGCTCCACCACAACATATACAAGAATATCAACAACAACAATGAATGTTAAATTATTAATAAAATAGATGTCTCAACAATAACTAATTTCGCCTCAACGTGTTAACGACTTTCTCAACTTCAACACCAATTAACTCAACAATGACAGGAATAATGTATAACCACTATATTAGATAAGACCAACTCACAATAAAAGAGATAACATTTAACAATTAGTTTCAAATAATGGAAATCAACAAGGAAAAGGATAACATGAACAATTACTTCAAGTAAATGATAATCAATAAGGAAAGAGTTAACATGATCAACAGCTTCAAATAAAGATAATTAACAACAAAGAGATAGCATGTAACAATAAAAGAGGCAACAAGTTCAACTAAAGCATGAGAGAAAATGATCAATTAGGAGGTAGAACAAGTATTAAAGAAATTATTTAAGGCATATAAGGATAGATTAACACAAGTACGAATAGATTGACTAAGAGAATTAGAACATGATATGGCATTTAATTAGAGCGTGAAAATAATCTAAGTAGCTTAAACCGGTCAAATACCATGTACAACCTGTGTACCCATTCATCACCTTACGTACACGGATTTCACTTTGAACAGTTGAGTCAAACAATACCAATCATAAGGGGGTAGTTCCTTCACACAAAGTTAGGCAAGACACTTACCTCAACTAGGCTAATTCAACACTCGGAAATAGCTTTTCCATCAAAATCCGCCTCCACATAGCTCAAATCTAACAAAAATCGACACAATATCATCAAACAATACTATAGAATTCAATTGCAATAAATAAAGTTAAGATCTTTACGCTTTTTCCCAAAAGTCAACTCGGGGCCCGCCCGGTCAAAACCCAGGTCCGATGGCTGATTCTGTCTACCCATGACCCCACGAGTTCATATATGTGATTAGTTTTGAAATCCGAGTCCATATCGACTCTCAAAACTCAAATTCTTATTTTTCAAGAACTTGACAAAGTTTCACTATTTTTCACTTTGATTCACATAATTTTGATGTTAAACTCTAAGATATATTGATGGAATAAGATTAGAAATATATTAGAATCAGTTACCCAAGGTTTGTAGGTGAAAATTCCCTCTCCAAATCGTCTCTTACCGAGTCTAGGGTTTAGAAATGTGAGAATGAGTCAAAAATCTCGTCTCCCATCCCTTTAACCAGCTGTAGATGTCGTATTTGCGACACAGTGTTCGCATTTGCGAACACTCACAATTTCGGACAAGGGCTCGTATTTGCAAACCCTGAGAGACTCTGCATACATCGTAATTGAGATAGAGTCTTCGCAATTGCGAACTGGAGGACACCGCCAAAAGTGAACATTTGTTCGTAAATGCGAAATAGGGTGAAATATGGCATGCTTAACATCCGGTTCCTATCAAATCAACTTCAAACAACACCAAATTTTGCAGACAAGTTCTAAATACCATAATGACATATTCCAAGTCCCACCGAGCTCGATAGCTAAAAGTCAACCTACAGTCAAACTTTTCAGCTTTAAATTGCCAAATTTTGAAAAAATAAAACAAAGTAACCTGCGGACTTCCAAAGTTAATTTCGGGCATACGCCCAAGTAAGAAATCACGATACGAAGCTATCGGAGCGATAAAAGACAGTTCCGGGGTCGTTTTCGCTAAAGTCAAAGTTTTGTCAACATTTTTAAATTAAAACTTCTAAATCAAGAATCAAGGGTCCAAATCAACCTGGAAGCTTCCGGGAAAGAAACTAACCAACCCCGCAATTCATAAAATCGTAAACACACAAATGTAAATCATAAAAGGGGTAACGGCGCGCAATTACAGAAATCGACCGATCGGGTCGTTACACCCCCTTAAAAGTTACCCCTTAAGTCCATTTTATTAAAGTAGGGTCGGGTATAGTTTCCCAAAAATTCAACTTCTAAGTCGGTTTTGCAAGTGCAAAAAGGACCGAAAAATTGGTATGTGGTCCGCGAAATGGTTCTCCAAATCTAGGCTATTCTGATCAGATCGGCGGTGGATCTACGGTTCGCAGGATATTTATGCAGTAGCAAATTTTCACCGCAAAGTCTCCCTCCAAAATTCTCCTGCTAATTATGCGACTGATACGCGGTCTACGAAATGTTATGTGGTCTCACATTGGACCACGAAATGATCCTTATAATTAAGGGTCTCCTGACTCATTTCGCGATGATTCTCCGATCAGCAAAATATATCCGCGGTCGCATAATGGACCACAAAATTTGCCATATTTCTACAAAATTTCACACCAACTCCACGATGCATTGCAAGTCCCAAAGTCTGTACTGCGGCGAGCTCTCTTCCCAAAATATGTTACCTTACCTTAGCACTATAAACTTCAAATTCTTAGTGAACTTTTATGGAGCGTTACAATTACATTGACCTTATTGAGGTAGAGATCCGGGATTAGCACGCATAATGCTTTCATATAGATGAAGAACCATATGTTAAGCCTTTATATTATGACATCAAAAGGTTTCTTGATACAAGAGATTACCTAGAGAGTGCTACTAACAGTCAGAAGCAGGCAATAAGAAAACTAGCAAATCATTGTTTCCTTAATGGGGAAGTCCTATACAGGAGGACCCCTGACTTGGGTCTGTTAAGATGTGTGGATGCTAAAGAAGCGACAAAAATATTGGAGGAAATACATGCAGGGATGTGCAGACCTTAGATGAATGGTTTCACCTTAACCAAAAAGATTCTGAGGCTAGGATAATTTTGGATGACTATGGAAGGAGATAGAATTTGCTACATGCAGAAATGTCATCATTGTCAGGTTTACGGTGACTTCATTTAAGTTCAACAAAATGAGCTAAATGTGATGGGATCTCCTTGGCGATTTGTCGCTTGGGGAATGGATGTGATCAGACCCATAGAACTGGCCGCATCAAACGGGCACCGTTTCATCTAGGTGGCCATTAATTATTTCACTAAATGGGTCGAGCTTTCATGTATAAAGCCGTTACAAAGAAGGTGGTAGCAGATTTCGTTCGTAACAACATAGTCTGCCGATTTGGGATCATAGAGTCAATTGTAACTGATAATGCAACCAACCTCAATAGTGACCTCATGAGGAAAATTTGCGAGATGTTCAGAATTGTCCATCGCAATTCCACGGCATACAGACTGCAGATAAATGGAACACTTAAGGCAGCCAACAAAAAATCAAGAGGATCTTGCGAAAAATAGTAGACAACCATAGACAATGGAATGAGAAACTACCATTTGCACTACTGGGCTATCAAACTACAATGAGAACGTCTACTGGGGCAACACCATACATGTTGGTGTATGGTACGGTGATACCCTCAGAGGTCGAGCTACCTTCTTTAAGGATTATTCAAGAAGCAAATCTAGATAATACAGAATGGATACGTATCAGGTAGGAACAACAAATTATCATTGATGAGAAGAGAATGGACGAAGTTTTTTATGGTCAGCTTTATCAAAATAGGATGACCAAGGCATTAAACAATAAAGCAAAACCTTGGCAGTTTGCACCGGGGTAGTTGATGTTAAAGAAATATTTCCCTATCAAGGTGAAGTTAAGGGAAATTTCGCACCATATAGGCAAGGTTCGTATGTGATCCATCGTGTACTTTCAGGAGGAGCATTAATCTTAGCAAAAATTGTTGACATGATGAGGACAAAACACATCAATTCAGACGCAATCAAGAAATACTATATCTAAAGCCAATTAAATTAGGTTTTTGTGTACATAGAACCACGCTCGACCTAACTTTCCACGGAGGGATACGTAGGCAACCCATATAAGGTCCGATCACATTTGTAATAGAAAACCCAAATATTATTTCCATGTACTACGCCATGACTTGATTTCACTCTGTGGGAATACGTAGGCAATCCATGTTGGATTCAGTTATTTATTGTTTTTGAACTATGTTTTGACCAGATTCCATTTGGTTAAGTAGACAGTTTGAGCCAGACTCGATCATATAATTTAAAATTTCCATTTCTTTGCTTTTGCACTTATTGTAATTGGCCTACATTTTGAGCTGATTCCGTTTGGATACATAGGCAGCTTGAGTCAGACCCGGTCACTTGGTCTGACTTAAATATTTTATTTATTCATACACTCAAACATCGTTCAGAGCTGATTTCTTTTTGATACGTAGCCAATCTGAAAAGGTTCGGTCAACAGCATAGGAAATCATTTCATTTTTAATGTATCATTTAGGCTAGGAAATAACCGCATCATCAAAGTGACTTTGCCATCAGGGATATATTCATAAAAGGCATCATCAACAAGGCAGATTACGCCAACATCACTATCCAGATACAACACTCGAAATGGGGAAATTCAGGGGTTTCTTAACATGTCATATTCTGGGATGACGAAGTTTTATCATAAATAAAAATAATTTCCAGGGCTAATTTCTAAAAGTACTTGTCCTACTTTTCCACATGCCGAGCCTCATGGCTTAGTTCACTACATTCAGAGGGAGCATGAAAGGATCAAATGTCACGATCCAAAACCACCAACCGATCATGATGATACCTAACACACTTACTAGGCAAGCTGATGTAATAACCCAAAATATTTTAAATACTTATTAATTGTGGGATTGAAAAATTAATTTAATTTATAGTTACTGGGTCAAAGGTTGTGAAATTTTTTTTTATTATAATATATAAGATAGTATATTAAATAAGTAGCTACTGATTCATTTACACATTACAAATTGAGGGTTAGAAATAAGTGACTTTGATTAATTATTTATAAGGATGTAAAGTGGGTCCGTCCCACCATTTACTGCTTGGTCGGGTGATATTGTCTAGGGTATATTGATGAAAACTTAAGTTCCCAATATCTAGATAACATACAAAAAAGAGTGCACGTCAAGTTGAGCAAATTAACGGCAATTGGAGTCCATACCAATTGTGAAGAGAAACAAACGTTCATGTAGTACTTAACCATATTATGCCTTTCCATTGTTATTTTTTATTAACTAATAAAGATGACAAATAAGGAATATAGGACAATGATTTGGTAATGATTGGAGAGTTAGCTCGGTTGGATAAGATAATATTGGAGTTAAAATACTTACAACTGCAATTTAGGGAAAATAATGATCATCCAATTAACTGGAAGTGATGTGGGGAGTAATAATTAGGTTATGTGGTGACTTCCTATTGTTCAAAGCGGTTTTCTCAGATTTATATCTGGGAGATTCTTTTCCTGCATGGCATACCAATTTCCATCATTTATGACCGAGGCATGCAATTCACATTGTAGTTTTGGAGAGCGGTGCAGTGACAGTTAGGAACACTAGTAGAGTTGAGTACAATATTCCATCCTCAGACAGATGGATAGTCCGAGAGCACTGTTCAGATCTTGGAGGACATGCTATGTGCCTATATTATGGATTTCGGGGGTTCATGGGATTAGTTTCTTCGATTAGCAGAGTTCACCTGCAACAACAGCCACCAGTCGAGTATCCAGATGGCTCCTTATGAGGCCTTATATGGGAGGAGATGTCGTTCTCCAGTTGGTTGTTTTGAGCTTGGGGAGGCTAGGTCGTTGGGCACTGATTTGGTCCATGATGCGTTAGAGAAGGTAAAGTTGATCCAGGAGAGGCTTCGTATGGCACATACCAGACAGAAGATTTTTTTTGATAGGAAGTTTTGCGATGTTTCATATATGGTGGGTGAGAAGGTTACTACTAAGAGTTTCACCCACGAAGGGTGTGATGAAGTTTGGAAAGAAGGGCAAGTTGAGCCCTCGGTATATTGGTCCTTTTGAAGTTCTTGAGAGAGTTGGAGAGGTGGCCTACAGACTTGCCTTGCCACCTAGTCTATCGGGGCTTCACCCAGTGTTTCATGTATCTATACTCCGGAAGTATTAATGTGATCCATCACATGTTTTGGACTTTAGCACAGTGTACCTGGACTGGGATTTGACTTATGATGTGGAGCTGGTGGCCATATTAGATCGGTAGGTTTGAAAGTTGAGATCAAAGAATATAACATCAATGAAAGTTCAATGGAGAGGTTAGACGATCGAGGAGGCTACTTGGGAGACCGATTAGGAGATGTGGACCAGATATCCTCACCTTTTTTAGACTCTAGGTATGATTCTAGATGCGTTCGAGGATGAATGTTTGTTTAAAATGAGGAGAATGTAACGACCGGCCTGTCATTTCTTGTATTACAGCCCCGTTCCCATATTTATTTTTTCTTCTATGTTCATTTGTAGATATGTGACTCCCCTGGGTGGTGGGATTGATTTCGGAAAGTTTCGGAGTGAATTGGGACACATAGTCCCAAGGCTGGAAGCTTATGTTAAAAGAATTGACTGGAGTTTGACTTTTGTGTAGATGACTCTGTAATGGTTTTTTGATGATTTCGATAGCTTTGTATGGTTATTTTGGACTTTTTCGTATGTCTGAATGTTGTTTTGGAGGACCGTAGGTTGATTTGGTGCTTTTTGGAAAAGTTGGAAAAATGAAGGTCTGGAATGTAGAGAGGTTTACCTGAGACTTGAGTTTGTTGATATCGGGTTTGGATTTTTGTTCAGGGAGTTGAATAGGTCTGTTGTATCATTTTGGACTTGCATGCAAAATTTGTAGTCATTCGGAGTTGATTTGATATGGTTCTGCATGAGTTTTAGAAGTTGAAAGTTTATTAGTTTCATTAGGCTTGAATTGGGGTGCAATTCGTGATTTTGGTGTTGTTTGATGTGATTTGAGGCTTCGAGTAAGTTCATATCGTGTTTTAGGACTTGTTGGTGTGTTTGGATGGTATTTCGGGGGCCTCGGGTGTGTTTCGAATAGGTTTCGAATCATTTCTCTATGTTTTGGATTGCTGATATCTGATGTTTGGTTTTCTCCTTTGCGATCGCGAGGAGTAAAACGCGATCACGTAGAGTATTCTGGATGACATGTCAAATATACTTCGCATTCGCAAAGTGGTGATGCGTTCGCGAAGCTTTGAATGGAAATGGTCTTCATGATTGCAAAAGGACGGTCGTGTTCATATAGAAGGGTGAGTTTAGCTGGGGTGTCAAACAGTAAGCCTTCAAGACCGCAATGTCGTTTCTACGTTCACATAGTCCTGGAGTGTGTTGTGATTCGCGTTCGCGACTATGGGCTCGCATTCGTGTAGGGTATTTACTCCAAATGATAAAGCTAAGATCTTTAACCAAAGTCAACCCTGGGCACATATCTCGGAATCTAACAAAAGTTACAAAACCCGAACACCCATTCAATAACGAGTCCAACCATACTAAAATTATTCAAATCCGACCTCAAATCGCCTATAAAATCCCCAAATTCGGTCTATGAAGTTTCCCCATTTTCCCCAAATTATCCAACTCAAATCACTAATTAAATGATAAAATTAACGATGGATTCATGTATAATAGCCAAATCCGAGTTAGAATAACTTACCCCAATGATTTCCTTGAATATCTCTCGAAATATCGCCACAAACCGAACTCTCTAGGTCAAAAGATAAAGAATGAATGAAAAACCCTCGAACTTCTATTTATGCCCAGCGGTTTTTGCTTTTGCTGACCAACAACCGCTTTTACGGCTCTGCACCTGCGGAAAATCCATCGCAGGTGCGGCTTTAACTCAAGCCAAGAGTTTCCGCTTCTGCGGTCCAAGTAGCGCACCTGTGCTTCCGCTTCTGCGGGCCTCAGACGCTTCTGCGCACACGCACCTGCGGAACAAGTCCGTTTCTGTGCCCCCAGGCCATCTTGGCCAATGCCGCATCTGCAACCTTGCATGTGCGGAATATTCCTCGCACCTGAGCTCCTAGGCCATCTCCACAAATCTCGCACCTGCAACGACCCTTCCTCACCTGAGGGACAGCACCTGCGGCCACTCCCTCTGCAGGTGCGATGACACCAGAAGTTCAACAATTCTTTGCAATGCTCCAGGTCCAAATTTGATCTGTTAACCATCCGAAATCCACCCCAGGCCCCCCGGACCGCATCCTAACATACCAACAAGTCCCAAAATATGATACGAACTTAGTCAAAATATTAAATCACGTCAAACAACATCAAAAACACGAATCGCACCCCAATTCTAGCCTATTGAAACTAATGAATTTTCACCTTTTACAATCGATGCCGAAACCTATCAAACAACTCCGATTGATCATAAATTTTGCACACAAGTCATAAATGACACAACGGACCTATTCCAACTTCCGGAACCAAAATTCGAGACCAGTAAACACAAAGTCAACTCTCGATCAAACTTCTCAACTCTCCAAACTTTAACTTTTCCAACTTTCGCCAATTCATGCCAAAATCATCTACGGGCCTCCAAATCAATATCCGGTCACACTCATAAGTCCAAAATCACCATACAAATCTATCAAAACCATCAAAACTCCATTTCGGAGCCATTTACACACAAGTCAATATTCGGTCAACTCTTATAACTTAGGCTTCCTACCTTGGGACTAAGTGTCCCAATTCATTCCAAAATATTTCCGAAAACAAACCAACCACCCCGACAGGTCACAAAATGACAAATAAACACAGAATAAGCAATAAATGGGAGAACGAGGCTACAATACTCAAAATGACCGGCCGGGTCGTTACATAATAATCCATGTAAATTCTTGAAATAATACCATAAATATGTAGAAATCACTTACCCCAAAGTCTTGTTAATAAATCTCCAAGAAAAATCGCCCATCTCAAAGTCTGGGGTTCAAAATATGAGAGATTGAGCTAAAATCCCGAAATTCCAATTACTAAAGCAGATGTAGATGTCGCATTTGCAACCTATAGCTCTCAAATGTCACCCCGTGAAGCTTCACCTGACCTTGCCCTGTCACAGTACGATGCCACACCTTCACAATTGTGAAGATCCCCTCAAAAGCACCTAGGCGAAAAATCAACATAATACTTCGTAAATGCAAGGTCCTCCCCACATCACCAGGTTGCAAATGTGACGACCACCTTGAAAATGCGATAGTTGAAATTGCGACCCTTCTATCACAATTGCGTTGCACCAGAACCAGCAACAACACAACACTTCTACAATATGCTAAGGGTGGTTTGAAACTCACCCGAGCCTTCTCGGACCCCGTTCAATCATACCAACAAGTCCTTAAACACTATCCGGACGTATCCAAAGAGATCATCACAACTACGAAGCAAGGATCAAATCACAAGTTGCACTTCTCTTAAGTTCAAGAACTTCCAAGCTCACAACCAAGCATCTAATTCAAGCCTAAACAATCCGGATCATAACCAAACTTTGCATACAAGATCCATCCAAAAAAACGAACCTACTTTTCAAGTTTCTGAATAACAATTGGAGTCTGATATCATCAAAGTCAACTAACGATCGAACTTAAAAACTCTCTAGTCTTTCAAATGGCCAACTTTTGGCAAATAGGCTCAAGATCCTCTAGGAACCTCCAAATCCAAATCCGAACATATGCTTAAGTCCAAAATTACCATACAAACTAATTCGAACCACCAAACCATAATTTCGAGGTCGTATACATAAAATTCAAACCTTGATCAACTCTTCCAACTTAAGGCTTCCAAAATGAAACTAAGGGGTCATTTGGTATGATGAATAAGCAAAAATAATCCTACAAAAAAAATTGTATCGCCTTATCCCTTGTTTGATTACTAATCCTCCGATAAGTTATCTCAGAATTAAAAATAGTATCGAGATAACTTGTACCTGCAGAGGGTGGAATATTAATCCCCATACAAGTTATACCAGGATAAAGCAGTAAATTGACAATTCCAGGATTAATATAACATACCAAACAGCTAATGAGAAATAATATCAGGAGAATTAAAAATAGTATCGAGATAACTTATACCTGCAGAGGGTGGAATATTAATCCCCATACAAGTTATATCAGGATAAAGCAGTAAATTGACAATTCCAGGATTAATATAACATACCAAACAGCTAATGAGAAATAATATCAGGATAACTAATCCCAGCACAATTAATTCCGGTGTAACTAATCCCAAGATAACTAATCCCAGCATAACTTGTTGTCAAACCAAATGACCTCTAGTTGTTCCAATTCACTCTTGAACCCCATGAAAATCAAATCACCCTCCCCCTCAAGTCACACAATATCGAATACACATACGAGAAGCATAAAATAGGGGAACGGGGTTTAAATACTCAAAATGACCGATCGGATTATTACAATAAGGAAACAATATTCTTCGCAAAAATTGATGAAGTCACATCTCAAAGTGTAATTTGTCATTATCAATACATCAACTATAGCTTTGATAAATTGTACTTATTTTTTTCTCACTTGACCCTTTAACTTCATAACAAACCTAAACTACACAATCAATACATATAAGGGTCAAGATTGAAGCACAAAAGTTTACATGGATAATACGTATTTGTGAAATTTTATAAGCTTGCATGTGTAAATTTATCTGTAGATTTTATATCTATCACATAAAATATATTAAGCGAAAGTCAAAAGGATATGATCAATAAATTAATTTCATGCGAAAGTCTAAAGGATATGATCAATAAATTAAATTGTTAGTAACTTAATTTAATTAATTCGTATTAAATCTTAACGTGATAAGTTAAATAAGGTTTTTTTGGAAGAATTTAAAAATTAAATTGATGAGCACAATTACAAATTTAGCAAAATAATTTACAATTTATTATGAAAGGATTAATTCAGATATTTTAAATTAATTCCATAATGAAATGTCTCATTAATTAAACTATGTGGTTCATGTTGAGCCTGAATAATTAAGACTTGAAGAAATATGTTTTTTGGTAGATAAGTATTTTAACCCTGAAAAAATATGTGTTATAAAATGGGTTTTTCCAACTTGAAAGTTAAACGTTTTTTCCGAGAAAAACTTGCCACGAGTTTTTACTGAGTTTGAGGATTATTCGGGCAATACAATAGAAGACCATGGAACTGGAGGGCGATCTCGTTGGCGACAAGTGTTCACGCTTCAAGAGGTAACTCAATTAATTTTCGTGCATCTCTAGCTGTATGTTAGTTATTGATCACGCCCAACTATGCCTCCTAAGAGGTCTAGCGGTCGTTGCAAATATAATTCAGTTTACAAATTCGGAGTCGAATCCCACAGGGAATTAACCTACTAATCATAACCACTAGTTTCGCAAGAATTCAAGTAATCAACCTTCAAAAATAGTAAATAATGGTTTGAGTATTTTCTAACTAAAAGCAAGGTAATTAAAAATCTATAATTTTAATACTAACAAGGCAAATGTTGTAGACAAGATTGGAAAGGTCTACGGTTACGATTTCCCCTCTCATCGTAAACCTCCCCGCCACGTCTCATATAAATTCGCCTATATATCTCTACCGATCGTGAGCACTTTAGGTGTTGTAATTCTCTTTCGATCATATACAACAATTTACTAGACGTATTCTTCCGAACTACACTAGTTGGCACTAGTTTATCGCTCACTAAGATCGCATCAAGGTTTCGTTATTCCTAATCTCACATTTAAACCCTCCGTATTGATTTCTCATATATGTTAGGAGTGATGCTGGCCAACAACTACCTAAATGTGTACTCTTTTCCAAGCAATACACACTAAATAGGTACAGTCAATTGAGGGCTCTTCAATCAACCACAATAATCATATAGTTAAACAAGTAGGAAAAAATCAAAGGCAAATCTATATTAAACTTAGTAGAAAATTATCCTCCAATAGGTTCCATCAAACCCAAGATTAGAATGTTTAGATACTCATAATCATACTGACAATCATGATAACTTATTGAAAGCATTAAAATATAGATTAAGGAAGAATGGAAGAGAAAAACTCTTGCGATTCGTTGCTTCTAAGTGTTCCCATAGCCTTTTTCCTCTCTTATAATATCTCTCCCCAAGGAAAAAGGTTTAGAACCCCTTTTATACATGTTGGGGGCGTGTTGGGTCGAAACTACCTAGTCGTAGCCGAATTAGGACAAAATCCGCCCTTAGCCATCTCGCTTGGTGTCTAGCGCCAACCTGGACACCGAAAATTTTCCACTTATGTGCTATTCTGCCATTGGCATTTTGCTTGGTGCCTGGCGCCAATCTGGGCACCAAAATTATACTCCCTCCAAATTCTTCTGTTTTTACTTCACTTTGCATGCAAGCTTGCCAAATCACTTCAAATTGACTCCTACACATATAAACACCATTATTAAGATCGAGTCACAATTATTTACACCAAAGTTAACAAGATTGAGGTATATTTCAAGACACATTACATGCAAAAATATGGAATTTTAGCCTAACATCACCACCCCACACGTAAGCTCTTGCTCGTCCTCGATCAACCTAAAACCTTGCTAAACAAACAATGCACGCAAGACATCATACAATGGAGGAAACTTTGGCAATTCAACACACTACACTTATCACCAGGGTTGATATCAACAATTAAGCCCTTGCATACGCATTCATACCTTTCCCAACTTTCACATGCCGGAATATTAATGACAAATTAAAAATGCTCAAACAACCTACCCATAACCACCCAACCTTAATGACCGACTCGTCGCCAATAAGCACTCTCAACTCATGCACTCACCCAACAAAAGATTTTTAATAATGTTACCTATCCGTCATGGAATCATGTGCCTCACCAAAGAATAAGAGGGTATATTTATTCCACACATTCAAATATGCATTCGAAGATAATTTAAGGACATCACATATATGAACAAAGAACTACTCACTTTCACAAAGAAATTCATGTGTGTTCCATGGCTGTACCATGGGCTTGCCCGTAGTGTATATCTCCACTAATCTAAGCTTGCAAATTCTAAGATCAATTAGGTCTTTACAGGTTGTAATGTAGGCTAAAGGACGGGTAGGATATATTTTTGGGTATAGTGACTCACCCTCCTAAGCACTTTGATACACTATACTTAACTTTCCACTACACGCGTTTCATGACCAATTCAAGAAATACCACGAAACCATATACATCTTGGCCCTTTTTCTTTAAGCACAACTCTGTATTCACTAGCCCAGATCACAATGAATAGGAGGTTTATTTTCTCTCTCTCTCTCTCTCTCTCTCTCTCTCTCTCTCTCTCTCTCTCTCTCTATATATATATATATATATATATATATATATATATATATATATATATATATATATATATATATATATATATATATATAATTGTCCAACCACTCTCCCTAAATTTAGGCTGCCTGGCTAATGATCTTTCAAACATACGTGCACCTTTTGGCTTTTTCTATGGTTCCACTCAAAAGCTACCACAACTCTCACCTTACTCTTCTAGCGACTTGCGTGCTTTCGGAGGTAAAGGTTCGACAAAAATTTACTTAAAGAACAAAGTGGGACTCGGCTTGTAATGTGGGTGCTAAAAAAATAACTTATAGGCTCATATGGGCTATCTAAGGATAATTTTTATTTATGGTGGCATAATAGCTCAATGGAATATCAAAAAAAAAGCCTACATCATCTCCTAGACTCACAAAGCTTACTTATTTCACTTTGACTAACATACAGGATAGCACAGAATATGATCAAAACCTCACATTACACATTGCACATGACCCCAGTCAGGACGGTTCCATTCCAACTCTCAAGTTTAGGCAAGTAATCACAAAGTCCAGAAGTATTAAGCAATAAAGCACTACATGAACAATGAGTCAAGTAACAGAGAAAAAGTGTCACAGATAGGCTATTCAATCTTTCAGGGCATCAATGTTCATTAAAACATGTTAGGGAAGGTAATTTGCATGCTAAGGCCTAACTATTCTAGCATCAAATAGGTCAATGACGAGCGCAAACACCACATAAAATTATGCTCGCTAATCAAATATAGTGTAGTATAATATCGTATCCACAGGAATTGCATTTAAACAGTATTATCGTAGTTTCTAGCTTGATTGCTATCCAAGGTGATCAACAATTGAGATTTATGTGATTAATACTAAAATTAACTAAGAATCTAGAGCTATTGACTAATGACAATCGAGGCAAGGACTAAGCAAAGAAAGATACCAATGAGAGAAGATAGGGGTTGATAGGATAGATGCAAGTGTAACGACCCGGCCTATCATTTTAAGAGTTGTAGACCTGTTCCTCCATTTAATACTCATTTTGTGCTTTACTGTCGTTTTATGACTTTTTGGGTTAGTCCGTTTGAGTTCGGAGATATTTCGAAAAGAATTGAGACACTTAGTGTCATAATGGAAAGCTTAAGTTGAAATGGTTGACCAAAGGTTGACTTATGTGTAAATGACTTTGGAATGGAGTTTTGATGGTTCTGTTAGCTCCGTTGGGTGATTTTTGACATAAGAGTGTGTCCGGATTGTGATTTGGAGGTTCGTAGTTGAATTAGGCTTGAAATGGCAAAAGTTGGATTTTTGGAAAGTTGACCGGGAGTGGACTTTTTGATATCGGGGTCAGATTGGGATTCTAGAATTTAAAGTAGGTATGTGGTTTCATTTGTGACTTGTATGCAAAATTTGGGGTCAATCGAACGTGATTTGATAGGTTTCGGCGTCGGATGTGGAAATTGGAAGTTAAAAGTTCATTAGGCTTGAATCTATGTGTGATTCGTGTTTTTGATGTTGTCTAAGAGGATTTGAGGGTTCGACTAAGTTTGTATTGTGTTATAGGACTTGTTGGTATATTTGTTTGAGGTCCCGGAGGCCTCGAGTTAATTTCAGGTGGTTAGCGGATCAAGAATGGGACTTAGTGCATTGCTGAAGTTACAAGTTGCTAGTGTAATCGCACCTGCGGAAGTCTCATCGCAGGTGCGAGCTAGAAGCGAGAAGGGAACCACATAAGTGTCTAGGAAGGAAGTAGGCAGAGTTCGCAGGTGCGAGGTTATTTCCGCACCTGCGTGTTCGCAGATGCGGCGATGGGATCGTGGAAGCGGGAATGAGTGGGGAGGCTGGTCCGCAGAAGCGGACACTTTTGCACAGATGCGCACCCGCAAAAACAGGGTTGAGATTGTAAAAGTGGTTGGTCAGAAAGAGTGAACTCTGCATGAGCGGACAGAAGACCGCAGAAGCGGTGCCGCAGAAGCGGAATAACTGGTCAGAACATATAAAAGCAAGGGTTCGTGATTTTTCTTCATTTTGGACATTCCAAGCTCGGTCTAAGGCGATTTTTGAGAGGGTTTTTGAGGAGATCCTTATGGTAAGTCCCTTGTGCTCATGTTTAATCAATAATCTTGTTTCCTTGTTGATTTTCCCACCTAGTTTGTGTGTTTTTGAGGTATAATTTGGGGGTTTGAGGCTAGGGATTTGGAAAATTGATTTTGGGGATTTGGGTGGCAATTTGGTGTTGAATTTTGATGAATTTGGTATGGTTAGACTCGTGGTTGAAAGGGTTTTCGGGTTTTGTGACTTTTGTTGGATTTCGAGACGTGGGCTCGGAGGCCGGCTTTGAGCCGATTTCGCATTTTTGATTTATAACTTAGTATTTTCTTGTGGACTTGATTCTTTTAGCCCGTGTTGATTGTATCATATTATTTGTGGATATATTCGAGGCATTTGGAGGCTGATTCGCGATGCAAAGGCGTGTTGGAGTAGAGATTGGCACGGATTAAGGTAAGTAATAGTACCAAATCTGGTTCTGAGGGTATGAGACCCCGAATTTTGTGTTATGTGATTTGGTTTGGAGGTGACGCACATGCTAGGTGATGCACATATGGGCGTGCACCGTAGGATTGTGACTTAGTCCATTCCATGATATTGTGGAATTGAATAACTTGTTGATAGCTATATGCTCTCCATGTGTTATAGAAATTTGGCTGCAAATCATGTACAAAATCCTGTTTAAGCTATGTGTTGGTACTGTTGGGACCCACAGAGGTTGTGTTACATATTGAATTACCTGCTAATTGTTGTTTGTACTCAGTCTCAGTTTTACTTGCATATCATATCTTAGTCTCTATTATTCCTTGTTTATACCTCATATCATTTTTGTTTGGGCTGATTTCCATGATTTCTGAGAGCCCGAGAGATTGGAGAGGTTGATGACTGAGTGAGGCCGAGGGCCTGATTGTGAGGATGTTTATGTGATCGGGTTGCACGCCGCAGCATGTTTCATTAATTTATACCATGATTGGCTTGATATAGCGCTTGGGCTGAAGGAGCCCCTCCGGAGTGTGTACACACCCCCAGTGAGCACAGGTACCTACTGAGTGCGAGTGCCGAGCGACTGTGAGGAATGTGTGACTGTGAGGAATCAGTAATTGTGAGGTTGGAGTGAATGTGAGGATTGAGTGACTATTTCTCTAAGAGGAAGCATTTGATTTCATTATTGTTACACTTAGCTATATCACTGCTTTGAAATTTCTTAGAGATATTACATCCGGTTCTACTTGACGTGACATGTAACTGATTTGACTTAAATTGTTGGACATGAAAGCATGCCTATTTTCTTTGTTGAGACTATTGAAAATAAACTATAATTGTGTAGCTCGTCACTATATTCAGTTCTTTATTTAGTCTTGTTAATTACTGAGTTGGTTATACTCGCGCTACACCTTGCACTTCCTGTGCACATCCAGGTGTTTACGTACAAAGTGGGTGTTGATACTCTACGTAGTTGATCCTTCGGAGACTTCGAGGTACCTTCCCGGTGTTTGCATACCTTGTTTCTCCTTCCCTATCTTTTCCTTTTATTGTATTTAGTTTCGGACTATCATAGACAATGGATTACTTAGGATATTTAGATGCCCATGTACTCTATGACACCCCGATTTGGGAGTCTTTCATGTTGTGTTTGGATATTTCTATCTTCTTTATGAGAAGTTACTATTTATAATGCTTTAAAAATCCATTTTTGTTAAAAGTGGTGGAGTTATTCGTAAATGGAGGCTTTCCTAGTACCACATTAGGAGCCATCACGATAGGTTAGGATTTTGGGTCGTGCCAAGTTAGTATCAGAGCCTAGGTTACAAGGTCTCATGAGTCATGAGCAGGTTTAGTAGAGTCTTGTGGATGGGTACGGAGACGTCTATACTTATCTTCGAGAGGCTGTCGAACCCTTAGGAAAACTTCACATTCTTGTATTCTTGTCGTGCGAATTTGTTGATCCCAGTAACTAAACTTCTATCATTCTATTCCCTCACAGATGGTGAGGACATGTGCTACAGGAACAGGATGGTCAACCATCAGTATCACTAGTTAGGGTCACGAGAGGCCAAGGTCGCGGTAGGGTCCGCGGTAGGGGCAGAGGCGCAACTCATACAATAGCTAGGGCCGCACCTGTAGACCCACCAGTAGCTCCAGCTCAGGATCAGGTACCATATATAGTTGAACCAGTGGGGCTAGCTCATGCACCAGTTGCGCCCATAGTGATTCTAGGCCTTTAGGAGGCTTTAGCTCAAATTCTGACCGTGTGCACCAATCTTGCTCACGCGATCTCAGTTTCGGTCGCAACAGCCACTTCTCAGGCCCAGGGAGGTACTCAAACTCCCTCCACCCACACACCAGAGCAGGTGATGTAGGGACTCCAGACACTGGGGGCATCACCAGCCCAGCCGGTTGCAGTTACTCAGGCCCATGTGGTCCCTGTTATGACTGATGATGAGCAAAGGAGATTAGAGAGGTTTGGGAGGCTCCAGCCTTCGTCATTCAGTGGGGAAGAGTCAGAGAATGTCCAGGGTTTCTTGCACAAGTGTCAGAGGATTCTTCATACAACAGGTATTCTGGAGACTAGTGGGGTCTCGTCACAACTTTTCAGTTCACTAGGGCTGCCTTCAGATGGACGGAGGCTTATGAGAGGCGCACGCCGGCCGGTGAAGCACCACTTTCATGGAAGGAGTTCTCCGTTCTCTTCTTGGAGAAGTTCGTGCCGCAGTCTCGCAGAGAGGAGCTACGCAGACAGTTTGAGCAGTTACGTCAGGATGGCATGTCTATGATGCAGTACGAGATGAGGTTTTCCAAGTTGGCCCGTCATGCAGTTTGGTTGGTTCCAACTAATAGGGAGAGGATCAGGATGTTCATTGATGGCCTCACATATCAACTGCAGTTTCTTATGACTAGGGAGAGGGTATCTGGTGCTACTTTTGACGAGGTGGTAGACATTGCTCGGCAGATAGAGAAGGTCCGCAATCTGGAGCGGGGTGAGAGGAAGGCCAAGAGGCTTCGTAGATCAGGGGTTTCAGCAGTGTTCCTTCTGGGGGTCAGTTCTACAACGGTAGGGGTCGCCCTTATAGGCATGCTCTGACGGCTCGTCCGGTTCACCGTGGTGCATCATCCAGTCATGGTTCGTACAGTGCTCATCAGGGTCAGTCATCTCTTAGTTCCCTTCCAGATTAGAGATCGTCTTGTGCTCCATCGGTTCAGGGCTCATCTATGCCAGGTCCTTCTACCAGTTATCCCGATGCTCGGGGCTCCCTTCAATCCCCACCACCAGCACCGAGGAGTTGCTTTAAGTGCGGGAGTTTGGGCACTTGTGGAGGCAGTGTCCTCGTTGTCCGGGAGGTCTAGTATAGCAGAGGAGTCAGGCTGTGACTTCCACACCTGTTACCACACCACCCACTCAGCTAGCTTGGGCTGGGGCCCAGTCAGTTAGACGTCGCCCTAGAGGGGGAGACTCATCAGGTGGTGGTCAGGCCCGATTCTATGTTATTCCTGCCAGACAAGATGCAGTGATCACAGATATTGTCCCAGTTTGCCACTGGGATGCCTCTATATTATTTGACATATGTTCCACTTATTCGTATGTATCATCGTATTTTGCTCATTATCTGGATATGCCTCATGAGTCCCTAGTTTCATTTGTTCACGTGTCTACGCCAATGGGCGATACCATTGTTGTGGACCATGTATATCGGTCGTGTGTAGCGACCATTGGGGGTTTGGAGACTGGAGTTGATCTCTTGTTGCTTAGTATGGTTGATTTCAACGTGATCTTGGATATGGATTTGTTGTCTCCATTTCATGTTGTTCTGGATTGTCACGCTAAGACTATGACGTTGGAGATGCCCGAGTTGCCAAGGATTGAGTGGAGAGGTTCTCTAGACTATGTTCCCAGCAGAGTGATTTCATACTTGAAGGCCCAGCGGATGGTTGGGAAGGGTTGTTTATCTTATTTGGCCTTTGTGAGGGCTATTGGTGCTGAGACCCCTTGTCACACCTCCTTTTTTCCTACACCCCCGTAAAGGGGTATAAGGGAGTTTTTCCAATTAAAGGATAATTGAAACGGGATTATTTATTAGATTTAGAGTCGCCACTTGGAATAATTTATGGTGTCCCAAGTCACCGGTTCAAATCCCGAGTCGAGGAAAAGATTGACTCTGTTTTACAGTCCGCGAACCAGAAATCCAGGTAAGGAATTCTGTTAACCCGGGAGAAGGTGTTAGGCATTCCCGAGTTCCATGGTTCTAGCACGGTCGCTCAACTGTTATTATTGACCTATTATCTGATTTTAGTACATGTTTAAACCTATGTACATTGTTAACTTTAAACCGCTTTTAATCATTTTAAGAAAGATTGCAACGTCATTTAAAATATGTCTTGAACCACGTCACATAAATACACCCGCGGTCCGCAACACATTTTATACAACATTGTTGAGAATTGGATTTGGGTCACATAAATGCGCACCCGAGTTTAGGAAGGTAAATTATTAAAATAACGCGCCTAAAGCAACTACGCGTTTGCAACTTTGCGAGGGCCATGAAAATTCAACTAAATGGCACGCCTCGATTTTTAAGGATTCAAGTATTAATTAAGCGAGGGCCATGCATTTGGAATTTTATTTGGCATGGCACGCCTCAAATCCGATTTCAAGGGAAATTCAAAATTAAGCTCTTAAGGGCTATAACTATATTAGCTAAGTATGGCACACCTCAAAGCTAATCTAATTCTAATGTTCATGTTAGCTAAACAGGAAAGCTTGTGTGAAAGAAAATAAACAGAAGGAGACAGATCCGTTTGTTAATTGGCTCGTGCCCTTTTAACCACGCAGAAAAAATCTGAAGCAAGCAGGCCCAATGCCATGAAGGCCTGAAAATCGATTTTAGGTAGTATCTTGACCCCAGGCTCAAAGACTAGCCCAAATCGTAGAACTAAAGCCTGAAGAAGAGAAAGGACTCGAGTTCGAGTCCCCAGGCACGAAGGGCACACCAAGTCAAGAATACAATCCCAACAAGGCTATATGGAGCATAACGCTAAGTCCACATTTTTGACTTCTGCATTCTAACCATTCAAACTCAGATAAGCTAATTGAATATTTTGAAATTCAGGTACCAAGCTTAAGTTAAAAATACTCACATACCCCTTCAAAAGTAAATTGATGCATGCTTTTGCCCCTCTCAAAACAAACATAGACCATTTCCCCTTTTCCCCAACATGATGTTTAAACAAACTAAATTCAGATACCTAGTAGCATTATTCAAGTACATTCAACACATTATGATAGCAAAAGAAAGAAGAACCACGACCTACTGATGACTCAACCTCATATATTGTTCAGCAAGCCTCCTTAACATTCAAATCAAAACTAAAGTGAAGACTCAAGGATCTAGCCATCATCTAGCCATAAAATTAACAGAACATTACATCATAGATTGGGGTATGAATCAAATGCACCCTTTGAGAGAAGTCTTCAACAACCGACATAGTATGCTTTAACAGTAAATCAGAACAGTAAGGATTGAGGGTAGGGAGGAAAACAAAATAATACAAGAATAACTAAGAACAGGCAATCTTAAAGCCATGCTTCAAATTACTATTCTTCATTTCATCTTCTCATTTAAACTTCACCTAGATGGGATTCAAAAATATGTACCTGGTTACAACAACAAAACAAACAAAGATGAGCCGGGAGCTAACATAAGCAGCAGCAGTAATGAGCTCAAATAAAGAGGAAAACCACAGCAGGATAAGCTTGCAAATCAGCAATGAAATAGTGATGAAATCAGCAACTCAAACCAATTCTTGAAACCCCAAGTTCAAGGCATTTTCTAATCAGGTGCAAGAAACTTGAAATTTTTCAGAAAACTTTAAAACTAGCAAAGAGCATCAGGACAAACTGAAACCAAATGGAATTTGAGTGGTTTTCAACTAAGAAAAATCAAGGTTTTCAATGTTATTTCAGAGTTTTTACTCAAATCTCAGCCGTTCCAACTTTTAGGATTTTTAGAGTATTTTCTTCTGCCCCTTCAATGAATGGAAAGATAGCTTATATAGGCATGCCTGAGGCAGCCCTAGTACAGCTAGCCAATTCCTTATTTACCCCTTCTTCCTTAGTTATTTTTTTTTACCCTTTTAACCCTTTTCAAAAATATCTGAAACTTTTAGCTCTTATCCTATTCTTTCGAACCTTCTATCCTAACAAAATTTGATTCCCTTATCCCTTAAATCCCTATATTGACCCCGGACACCCATGTATTTACTATTCAATTACTAACCCAGATCAAGTTAACCCACGATCCCAAATGAACGAGTCTCTTAACTGGGTCAATGATTGACCACAGTTAATACAAGAACATAAACCATCACGAATGATCAAGCAAAGAAGATCAAATTCAGAAAAGAAAATAAACAATAATTCCAAACTTTGCGATTAAACCTAACTTTAATTACCAACTAAATGAACTCCATTATTAAAGAAAACAAGACAGAAATGAAGCAAGTAAAAAAACAAGAAACAGAAATACCCAATTAGCGGAGTCGTGGGACAAGAGAATGGGCAATACCAAATTAACTCCGGGATATCTTGACATAGCGAAGAGAATCAATGAACGATGGCGACGAAGCTTGGTCGGTCAGTGTTGACTTGGCCGGAATCCGGTGAGCTTCGAAATGAGCCAAAAATGACACTAATCGATTGTTCTTACTGAGAACAATCGATTGGCATAAATTTTGGCTCGAATCGAGCCTTGAAACCATTAGAAATCAGAAGGAGGAACGGATTAGGGTTTTGTTCCTTTTTTGGAATTTCAGATTTGGAATTGAAGCAAATGGGTGAGGGTTTTGGGGAAATTGGTGGTAGATATGAGATGAGGAGAGTGTGGTGGTTGTTTGGTGTGAATTTGGGTGGGGTTGGGGTAGCGCCGCCGACAGAGAAGCTGAGGGGTTTGCGGGCGGCTAGGTTATGCCTCTAGGGTTTTGATTTTGAGGGAGATGAGAGACGATGAGGGGTGAGTTTACCGGGTTCGGACAGTTTAATAGTCTAGGGGGGCAGTTCTCGACCATCCGATCAAAGAACATCGACGGTCCTGATCAAAACTAACTAAAATGGGGTCGTTTTGGGTTGCTGGGGGGGACCAGGTGGGGAACGGGTTTGGGCCTCAGGTAAGTGGGTACTGGGCGGGTATTTGATGGGTATAGAATTGGGCTTGGAGAGAAGTCAATTATTTTTGGCCCAAAATTCTATCTCTTCATTTCCCTTTCCTTTTTTCCAAATTAATTCTTTTTATTTTAAACTTTTTTTAATTAATTTTTCAAAATAAAACTCAAATAAAACCCAAACTAAATCCTAAATCAAATCAATCCTAACACATTAAATTAATTAACTCTAATTAAAACCAAATTGATGGAAAAACTACCAAAATTCAAAATTAAAATTAAAAGTGCAAATTAAACTATTTTTTGTGATTTTTCCCATTTTTATAAAACAACTAATTTGTTAATTAATCCTAAAATGTGAAATTAAATCCTAAATGCAGATGCAATGTATTTTTTGTATTTTTCATTAATTAACAAAATTAACATGCGCAGACAAGTGCAAACAATTAACATAAAATGCTACAAAAATCCACGAAATTGCAAAAAATGGAAAAAATTATTTTGTTTTGAATTTATGGGAGTAATTCATATAGGGGAAAAATCACGTGCTCACACCCCTACTATTGATTTTGTTCTAGTGGTGCGAGATTTCCTGGATGTGTTTCCTACATAATTGTCATGCATGCCGCCCGACAGGGATATTGAGTTGGTATTGACTTGGTGTCGGGCACCCAGCCCATTTCTATTCCTACGTATCGTATGGAACCGGCTGAGTTGAAGGAGTTGAAAGAGCAGCTTCTGAAACTTCTTGATAAGAGGTTTATTAGGCCTAGTATATCGCCTTGGGGTGCACCAGTTTTGTTTGTGAAGAAGAAGGATGGTACCATGCGGATGTGCATTGATTATAGGCAGTTGAACAAAGTCACAATCAAGAACAAGTATCCTTTATCGCGTATTGATGATCTATTTGACCATCTTCAGGGAGCGAGGGTGCTCTCCAAGATTGATTTGAGGTTAGGGTATCACCAGTTGATGATTCAGGACGCAGACATTCTAAAGACATCATTCAGCAGCGTTCATGCATCTGATGAACAGTGTATTTCAGCCTTATATCGACTCGTTTGTCATAGTATTCATTGATGATATCCTGGTGTACTCTCGTAGCCAGGAGAAGCATGCCCAGCATTTGAGGATGGTGTTGCAGCAGTTAAGGAAGGAGAAACGTTATGCCAAGTTCTCAAAGTGTGAGTTTTGGCTTAGTTCAATGGCATTCTTAGAGCACGTGGTGTTCAGTGAGGGGATTCATGTGGATTCGAAGAAGATAGAGGCGGTTTAGAGTTTGCCCAAACCGTCCTCAGCTACGGAGATTTGGAGCTTTCTAGGGTTGGCTGGTTATTATCGTCGCTTCGTGCAGGGTTTCTCATCTATTGCATTGCCCTTGACCAAATTGACCCAAAAGAGTGCTCCTTTTAGGTGGTCGGATGAGTTTGAGGAGAGCTTTCAGAAGCTCAAGATTGCCTTGGCCACACCCCTAGATCTAGTTCTACCTTCAGCTTCTAATTCTTATACAATGTATTGCGATGCTTCTCGGATTGGTATTAGGGGTGTCTTGATGCAGGAGGGTAGAGTGATTGCTTATGCTTCGCATTAGTTAAAGTCTCATGAGAAGAACTACCTTGTTCATTATTTGGAGTTGGCTGCCATTATTCATGCATGAAGATTTGGAGGCACTATCTCAAGGGTATGTCTTGTGAGGTATTTATGGATCATCGGAGCCTCCAACAACTATTCAAACAGAAGGATCTAAATTTGAGGCAGCGGAGATTGTTGGAGCTGCTAAATGACTATTGTATTACTATTCTATATCACCCGGTGAAGGCCAATGTGGTGGTTGATGCCTTGAGTAGGAAGGCAGTGAGTATGGGTACCTTGCATTCATTCCTGTTGGTGAGAGACCTCTTGCAGTTGATGTTCAGGCATTGGCCAACCAGTTCGTGAGATTAGATGTTTCGGAGCCCAGTTGGGTTCTAGCCTGTGTGGTTTCTCGGTCTTCCTTATTTGATTGCATTAGAGAGCGCCAATATGATGATCCTCATTTTCTTGTCCTCAAGGACAAGGTTCAACACGGTGTTACCAGAGATGTGACTATCGGAGATGATGGGGTATTGAGGATGTAGGGCCGGATCTATGTGCCTAATGTGGATGGGCTACGTGAGTTGATTCTTGAGGAGGCCCACAGTTCACGGTATTTCATTCATTCGGGTGCCGCGAAGATGTACCAGGACTTGAGGCACCACTACTGGTGGAGGAGAATGAAGAAGGATATAGTGGGGTTTGTAGCTTAGTGTCTTAACTGTCAACAGGTAAAATATGAGCATCGAAGACCGGGTGGATTACTTCAGAGGATAGAGATTCCAGAGTGGAAATGGGAGCGGATCACCATGGCTTTTGTAGTTGGTCTCCCACTGACTTCAAGGAAGTTTGATGCTATTTAGGTGATTGTGGATCGGCTGACCAAGTCCACGCACTTTGTTCCAGTTGGTACTACTTATTTTTTGGAGCGGTTGGCTCAGATTTACATTCTAGAGATTGTTCGCCTTCACGGTGTGCCGATGTCTATCATTTCAGAACTGGGCACACAGTTTACATCATAGTTTTGGAGAGTAGTACAGCGGGAGTTGGGCACCCAGGTTGAGTTGAGTACAGCACTTTACCCTCAGATGGACGGACAGTCTAAGCGCACTATTCAGATATGGGAGGACATACTAAGCGCTTGTGTCATTGATTTTAGGGGTTGATGGATCAGTTTCTGCCGCTCGCGGAGTTTGCCTTCAACAACAGTTACCAGTCGAGTATTCAGATGGCTCCGTATGAGGCCCTATATGGGAGGCGGTGTAGATCTCCACTGGTTGGTTTGAACCGGGTGAGGCTAGGCTATTGGGCTGACTTAGTTCAGGATGCTTTAGACAAGGTTAAATTGATTCAAGATCGGCTTCGCACGGTGCAGTCTAGAAAGAAGAGTTATGCCGACAGGAAGTCCGTGATGTTGCTTACATGGTTGGGGAGAAGGTCCTATTGAAGGTTTCACCTATGAAGGGTGTTATGAGATTCGGGAAGAAGGATAAGTTGAGCCCTCGGTTTATTGGGTCGTTTGAGGTACTTTAGAGGATTGGAGAGGTGGCATACAAGCTTGCCTTGACACCTAGTTGTCGAGTGTGCATCCAGTATTTCATGTTTCTATGCTCCAGAAGTATGTCGGCGATCCATCTCATGTATTGGATTTCAGCACGGTTCAATTGGATGGTGATCTAACTTATGATGTGTAGCCGGTGGCCATTTTAGATCAGCATGTTCGAAAGTTGAGGTCAAAGTATATAGCTTCGGTGAAGGTGCAGTGGAGAGGTCAGCCAGTTGAGGAGGCTACTTGGGAGACCGAGCGGGAGATGCGGAGCAGATATCCACAACTATTCGTTTTGAGAGTAGTAGCCCCGTTCCCCCATTTACAGCTTATTTTGTGCTTTACTATCTTTTTATGACTTGTCGGGTTAGTCAGTTCAGGTTCGGAGAGATTTCGGAAGGAATTGAGAAACTTAGTCCCATAATGGAAAGCTTAAGTTGAAATGGTTGACCAGAGGTTGAATTATGTGCAAACGACTCCAAAATGGAGTTTTAATAGTTCAGTTATATCCGTCGGTGATTTTGGACTTAGGAGCATGTCCGAATTGTGATTTGGAGGTTTGTAGTTGAATTAGGCTTGAAATCGCGAAAATTGGATTTTTGGGAAGTTTGACCGGGAGTGGACTTTTTCATATCGAGGTCGGATTAGGATTTCGGAAGTTGGAGTAGGTCTGTGGTGTCATTTGTGACTTGTATGCAAATTTTGGGGTCAATCGGACGTGATTTGATAGGCTTCGGCATCAAATGAAGAAATTGGAAGTTCAAAGTTCATTAGGCTTCAATATGTGTGATTCGTGTTTTTGGTGTTGTTTGAAGTGATTTGAGGGTTCGGCTAAGTTGGTATTGTGATATAGGACTTGTTGGTATGTCCGGTTGAGGTCCCTGAGGCCTCGGGTTGATTTCGGGTTGTTAAAGGATCAAGAATGTGACTTAGTGCATTGCTGAAGTTGGAAACTGCTGGTGTAATCACACCTGCGGAAGTCTCATCGCAGGTGCGAGCTCGTAGAAGTGACAAGGCAACCGCAGAAGCTTTAGGAAGGAAGTAGGCAGAGATCGCAGGTGCGAGGTCGTTTTCGCACTGCGTGTCAGCAGATGCGACGTTGGGATCGCAGAAGAGGGAATGAGTGGGGAAGGGAGGCTGGTCCACAGAAGCGGACACTTTTGCGTAGAAGCGGAGTTGAGACCGTAGAAGCAGTTGGTCGACAAGAGTGAACTCTACAGAAGCGGACGGAAGACCTCAGAAGCGGTGCCGCAAATGCGGCTAAGTATCCGCGGAAGCGGAATGACTGGGTAGAACATATAAACCAAGGGTTCGTGATTTTTCTTCATTTTGGACATTCCAAGCTCGGTCTAAGGCTATTTTTGAGAGGGTTTTTGAGGAGATTCTTGAGGTAAGTCCCTTGCGCTCGTTTTTTATCAATGATCTTGTTTCCCCATTGATTTTCCCACCTAGTTTGTGTGTTTTTATGGTGTAATTTGTCGTTTGAGGCTAGGGATTTGGAGAGTTGATTTTGGGGATTTGGGTGGCGATTTGGTGTCAAATATTGATGAAATTGGTATGGTTAGACTCGTGCTTGAATGGCCTTTTGCATTTTGTGACTTTTGTTCGACTTTGAGACGCGGGCCTGGGGGCCAGCTCTGCGCCGATTTTAGATTTTTATTTATAACTTTGCATTTTCTTATGGAATTGATTCCTTTATTCCATGTTGATTGTATCGTATTGTTTGTGGATAGATTTGAGGCATTTGCAGGCTGATTCGCGAGGCAAAGGTGTGTTGGAGTAGAGACTATCACGGATTGAGGTAAGTAACAGTTCTAAATCTGGTTTTGAGGGTAGGAAACCATGGATTTTGTGTTATGTGATTTGGTTTGGAGATGACGCACATACTAGGTGACGGGAGTGTGGGCGTGCACCGTAGGAATTGTGACTTGGTCCATTCCATGGAATTATGGAGTTGAATAACTTGTTGTTAGCTATATGTTCTCCATGTGTTATAGAAATTTGACTGCAAATCATGTTAGAAATCCTATTTAGGCTATGTGTTGGTATTGTAGGGACCCATAGAGGCCATGTTACATGTTAAATTACCTGCTAATTGTTGTTTGTACTCAGTCTTAGTTTTACTTACATACCATATCTCAGTCTCTATTATTCCTTGTTGATACCTCATATCATTGTTGTTTGGGCTGATTTCCATGATTTCTGAGAGCCCGAGAGACTGGAGAGGTTGATGACTGAGTGAGGCCGAGAGCCATATACATATAACCCACACTATGTCTACGGAGCCTCTAAATAGATACAAAAGAGTATTACTAAAGTCGGCTATAGCTCAGTACAATGTGTAAGGAACAAAAGATGTATAACCACGAAATGAAATGGGGATCACCAAGACTACTGGGAGGAGGATGTACCGCTAACGGTGATCAACGCCGCCTGCTATGGAACCACCTACATCCATTTAAGACGCAGCGCCCCCGGCAAAAAGGACGTTAGTACTGTTGAGTGGTAGTAGTATGTATAACTAAACAACATCTCATTGGAATGAACAATAATACAAGAGGGAATAATCATGAAATCAATAGAGACCATAAACAACACCATAACATCAAATTTAGAATCACATAAGCTTTCAAGTAATTTCTATGATTTTAGGTTGGGAGATTTTTAACAGCAATATACCATCACTCACAATACCATCATACCTCTATACGGAGTCCGTTCATGACTCGATCGGCTAGACCGTCTTGCCCAAAACATTACCATTTTTTGTATATCATCTCATTTCATACTTGGCCTGGCCGCATTTCATAATTCAAGTTCTTTTCCGCATCCCAACATTATTATTATCAACAACAACAAGGCTCTTCATTCAAGACTTTGTTTTCACATGTGAGCAATTTAGAGTCTAAGGCACATAGAGACTTCTCACACAATTGGGCATAACAATCTCCATTCAAACTTGATTTGAAGCCTTAACATTTTGTCACACACAGTCCATGCTTTGAACATATCCTTAAGTGATAACAGAACATGATGAAAGCATTGGAATACATATTTGCACATATATTTTTCAACACAAGCACATTTGGAATAGCAAATTCTATAACGATTAATTTGGGACTTACACCGATTACAGAACACCATGGGATTCAATTCTAAGAAGAGGGGGTTTTAGTTATACGTACCTCAATTGAGCTTCCTTAAACTCTATAATATTCCGGAACCCTTAGCAACTTCAATCTATTTTAGTCAATATAACAAATTGAACCAAAAATTAGGAAAACGATCATGGTTCTAGCTCACTTGAGCATTTTATCAAACACTAAGGGTGTATTAAGGTTTCAAGGTCCTTTTTATGGGAGGTCTCATCATCCCACAACCCATTCATTACCATTTTTAGCTCGCAATTTCCTTACACTCTTTTATCACACATACATACAAGATAAACAACTCTCATACCCATGAACCATCTTACTAATTATCCATTCTAGTTAATTTTTGAAATTTAAGTGCTAGGGTATAGATTCTTACCTTTAGGATGAAGACTTAGTGAGCTTCACTTGATAATCTTCAAGGATTGAGCAAGAATTGTTGGGTAATAAGTTGAAGGTTACTCCCCCACTCTAAGAACTCTTTCTTACTCTAAAAGTATCAGAAAATGAGCTCAAAATGGACTATGGCATATGTTTTAACGAAATAGGGTCGGGTTTAAAATTAGAAAAGTAGGAGCCCTGACACAGATCTGCGGTCGCATATGTGACCGCATAACGCTTCTGTGGTCCGCAAAATGGGCCGCATAATGGCCCTCGGGGACTGGAATTTTCCGCTTTAGTCTGCGACCGAGCTGCAGTCCACAGACCTGTTCTGCGGTCGCATAATGCTGTTTACCTTGAAAATAGTAATAACAATTAGATTTGATTTTGTGGTTCTAAAAATATATGATCTATTTTTATGCTACTTGTTAAGCATTAGATGCTAAGTAATGAGATTAGAAAACAACACGAGAGATTGAAGATGGCTTTAGAAACCAAACCAAACGGTTGAGAATCGGGGCCTCGAGCTAGCGCGTGCGGGGCGTCGATGCCAAGTTAGATGCCCAGCTAAGGCTTGTCGATGGGGGATTAACAACTATTAGGGTTGTGATTGCGGCTCTTTATGTCCAATAACGAGCAATAAATGAAGAACGATTAATGATACACAATAAATGTAAATAAAGCAATAAATGTAAGCAATAGAGTCAAATAGAGAGTATGTTTAAGTTAGAGAGCAGAAAGGATGTTCTTGTATTGAATGAAGTATCTTGTGTTGGGATGCCCTACAAAAAATGGTAAGGAACCCCTATATAGATGAGGAAAGCCCTAATATGGTACAAGTGCATTTATTATATAAATAACCGGTATGATCAATCAATCAGCCTGGCGCAGGTTGTCACTGTCCGCGCAGGCGTTGTTAGAAAAGGTACTGCTCCTAGGGAACTTCCCGCCCACTAGTGATAACCTCTGGTTTGTTCTACCCCGATATCGGGCGAGAAGAGTCCTCGAAGACTTTGAACCCCGAGCTATTTCCTCGGTCCCTCGGGGTGACATTGCGCAATGCCCCGTCGATCGCAAAATCGGCCTTTTTGATTTTGGCCGCATACAGATAGTCCCCGCATTTCTCAGAATGAAATAAAGAGAAACGATCTCAAGATCTTTCCCCTTCGATTCTTCCATCGGAGCAAACAGTCGCGGCTTTCCAGGCTAGTGATGTAGCAGACAAGGCTTCTAAAGGTTGTGCCCACACAATCCCCAAAGTCTTCGGATTAATTAATGACAGTTGGCTGTCTTTTGGCCTGCTCAATTGGACTTCTATAAATACTCAAGTCTTCGCCCCTTCCTTTCTATTATGCTATCAGATTCCCAATAGAGTTTTTTCTTCTTTCCTACCTTCCCTCTGCGTTCTTTGCTGAAGCGTGATTTTTCCGCTCCTTCTCTGCGACCTTTTGGCAAAATGGCGAGCCCTTCCTTTTCTATCTCTCAGGAAGTCATTCCTTCCTCTTCCACACCCCCCTCTAAGGGTAGGGCAACAGCGTCTTCTGATGCTAGAACATGTGTTCCAGAGGTCTTTTAGACGACCTCTGATTTCAAGGTCGAAAGACCTTCTTCGAATACTGGGCGAAGAGAGCCCGCGTCTTGTTACGTTAGTTTAATAACGAACGTCGAGAGGGTAAAGATCGACTGTCGCTGGGGAGATGCGGTGTTAGGGGAGATTCCTTCTCGGGGAAGGATATAACGACATATAAAGCCGACTTCCTCAGTGTGTATACTTATCCATTTACCCTTGGCCCGGCGGTGCCCTCCATGCCTTTGATAGACCTTGTGATCCTTGACTTCTGCGAACGATATCAAGTGACTCTCGGCCAAATTCATTTGTCATTCTGGCGCATCGTTTATTTGACCAGATATTATATGAGTATGACCGAGGGGATGCCCTTCACCCTTGACCACCTGATCAGAATTCTTCACCCTTGACCACCTGATCAGAATGTATAGCCCTCGACTCTTTTGTGAGGGCCTGATTAAGCTTCATTGCCGGGCCTCGAGGGCCCTCTTTGCTTGCACCAAAGAGGCTAGGAAAGGAGGGTGGATGAGCCGTTTCGTCCGAGTTAGGACTTCTGACTTGATCCCCTCAGAGAAGGTGTCGTTCCCTGAAAGATGGAACATGAAGCGTAAGTGGACATACCTAGTTAACTGCCCATTTCTTTCTTTCGGATATTTTCTTCATGGACTGACTTCATCCACTGATACAGCTGTCGCAGCGTATTCTGATGTGGTCAGGATCATTCAGGCTGGGCAGCTAAAATGGACTCGATATGCCCATATGTTAAGCGCACGTGGCGTGCTTTGTCCAAGGCCCGATGGGAAGCCAAGGATCACGGCGGGACTTCATTCTCTGTTATAGTTTTAGTTTTACGAAGACCGTTGTCAATTGTGCTCTTATTTCCCATGCTTGTTCTTGTTTTTGGGTAGGTCTAGGGGAGGCCTTTCGATGAGAGGAGCCTCATGCGGGGAAACGGGTACCCCGAAACCTGATGAAGAAGGGAGAAAATGAGGGAGGACGTCGACTTATTCCCCGACCCTTAAGAAAGCCAGGGTGGAAGATCCCAAGGATGATTCAGCAGCCCAAATCCCAGAAGTGTCGGGGGCCCCCGAGCTGGAGGCGAAAGGAAAGATAATCCCCTGATAGCACCTGNGTCGGTAGAGGTCCGACGATGTCCATCCCCCATTTCATGAATGGCCATGGCGACAAAACTGCATGTAGTTATTCACCAGGTTGGTGAATCATTGGGGCAAATATTTGGTATTTGTCGCACTTGCGGACGAATTCTTTAGTGTCCTTCTCCATGCTGTCCCAATAGTAGCATGCCCTGATTATTTTTCAAACCAAGGAATCCGCGCCGGAGTGGTTTCCGCAGGTTCCCTCGTGGATCTCTCGGAGCACATAGTTCGTGTCTCCTGGCCCCAAACATACTGCTAGGGGGCCATCAAAAGTTCTTCTGTAAAAAGTTCTGTTTTGGTCGATCGAGAATCGGGCCGCTTTGGTTCGCAGGGCCCTCGACTCCTTTGGGTCTGTGGGTAGCTTCCCGCTCTCCAAATAATCGTTGTATTTGTTCCTCCAATCCCATGTTAGGCTAGTGGAATTGATCTCAGCATTGCCTTCCTCGATCACTGATTTGGATAATTGAACCACTGATCCGGGGAGCATGTCACCTTCCTCGACAAACAATCCCAGGTTTGCGAGGGCATCGGCTTCGCTGTTTTCCTCTCGAGGTACGTGGACCAGGGTCCATTCTTTGAAGCGGTGCAATGTGACTAGAATTTTTTCTAAGTATCTTCGCATCCTGTCTTCCCGAACCTCGAAGCTCCCATTTATCTGATTTACCACCAGGAGGGAATCATATTTTGCTTCAATGACTTCAGCTCCTAGGTCTTTAGCCAATTCTAGACCTGCAACCATAGCCTCATACTCAGCTTCATTTTTATTTAACCTTGCGGTTTTTATAGATTGTCTAATCACGCTACCCGTAGGTGGCTTTATAACTATGCCGAGTCCGGATCCTCTTACGTTCGAAGCGTCGCTAGTGAATAGGGTCCATACCTCGGAAGGTATGCCTTTTTTAAGCAAAAGTTCTTTCTCGACCTCGGGTACGAGGGAGGGAGTGAAGTCGGCTACAAAGTCTGCCGAAATTTGTGACTTGATAGTCGTTCGGGGCTGATACTCGATATCATATCCCCCGAGTTCGATGGCTCATTTGGCCAGTCGGCCCGATAATTCAGATTTATGCAGTATGCTTCGAAGGGGATACGTTAATAAAACGCAAATATGATGACATTGGAAGTAAGGTTTCAATTTTCGAGACGCACTTATTAATGCAAGAGCTAGCTTTTCTAGGTGCGGATATATGGTTTCGGCATCACCCAGGGTCTGACTTACATAATAAACAGGGAATTGCATACCTTGTTCTTCTCGAACCAGTACACCACTTACCGCTATCTCAGATACGGCCAGGTACAAATACAATGTTTCACCCTCTTTTGGGGTGTGGAGCAAAGGCGGGCTTGTCAGGTATCGCTTCAACTCCTCCAAGGCGCGTTGGCATTCCGGAGTCCATTCAAAGTTGTTTTTCTTTTTGAGCAAGGAGAAGAAATGGTGACTCCTGTCTGATGACCTTGATATGAACCGACCCAAGGCTGTTATCCGCCTGGTCAGCCGCTTGCACGGCCTTTACGTTATTTACCACCATAATTCCCTCTATGGCTTTGATTTTATCGGGGTTGATCTCAATTCCTCTATTTGATACCATGAAGCCTAAGAATTTGCCCGATCCTACCCCGAAGGCGCACTTCTCGTGATTGAGTTTCATGTTGTAACTTCGAGGATATTGAACATTTCCTGCAAATGAGTCAGATGGTCCTCTACGCACAGGGTCTTAACTAGCATGTCGTCAATATAAACTTCCATGGACTTGCCTATTTGATGTTCGAACATCTTATTAACTAGGCGTTGGTATGTTGCGCCTGCATTTTTTAGCCCGAAGGGCATTACATTCTAGCAGTATGTACCGTACTTTGTGATGAACGAAGTCTTTTCTCTATCATCGGGGTTCATCTGAATTTGATTATACCCCGAATAGGCATCGGGAAAAGTGAGGGTTTCCTGGCCGGCCGTGGAATCGATCAAAGGTCGATGTTGGGCAGCGGGAACGAGTCATTTGGGCACGCCCTATTTAGATCTTTATAATCTACGCATATTCTTAGCTTATTCCCCTTTTTGGGGACTACCACCACATTGGCCAGCCATTCGGGATATTTTATTTCCCTAATAGACCCTATCTTGAGGAGCTTCGTTACCTCGTCTTTGATGAATGCATGCTTTATCTCGGACTGGGGTCTTCTTTTTTGGTTGACCAGTTTGTACCTGGGATCGACACTTAATCGATGGGTGGTTATCACCAGTGGGATCCCTGTCATGTCTAAATGGGACCAAGCAAAGCAATCGATGTTATTAATAAGGAATAAAATGAGTTTTTCCTTGTGTTCGGGGGTTAATCCCGTACCCAAGTATACCTTCCGATCTGGGAGATGCTCGACCAATACGGCTTGCTCCAATTCTTCGACAGTCGACTTTGTTGCGTCCGATTCTTCAGGGGAAATAAAGGTTCTGGGAGTGAGGAAGTCCTCTTCATCATCCTCGGGGGTTTGTTGGCTTTCCAACTCTTCCGAGGTGGAGTGTATGGGATCCGGTACCTCTTCATGGACCGCGAACATTTCCTTCGCCGCATGTTGCTCACCATACACTGTCTTTATTCCGTCCTTTGTTGGAAACTTCATCATCTGATGCAAGGTCGATGGTACCGCCTTCATGTTATGTATCCACGGCCTACCGAGCAAGGCATTGTACCTTGCGTCACCTTTAATGACGTGGAATCTGGTATCTCGAACTGTATCGGATATGTTTACCGGGAGGGTGATCTCTCCTTTTGTTGTTTCGCCGGCCGTATTGAAGCCGTTGAGGGTTTGGGAGGTAGGTATGATCTGGTCGAGTAATCCGAGCTGTTCTACCACCGTCAATCTGATTATATTGGCCGAGCTACCTGGATCCACGAGCACACATTTGATTTGAATGTCATTTAAGAGAAACGAGATTACCAGCGCATCACAGTGTGGATGAGACAGAGTCTCGAAGTCTTCCTCGCTGAATGCGAGGATGTCCTCAGGTATGCGACCCCGAGTTTGTCCTTGTGTTGCCGCGGAAACCATTATCCACTTGACCACGGATCCCTAGGGCACGTCGGTCCCTCCTATAATCATATGGATGACGTGCTGAGGTTCTTCCCCTTCACTCTTCCTGTTTGCCTTTCTTTCTTCCCGGGTGGGGTTCTCCCGAGTGTCTTGTTGATTTTCTCGACGTACACTCATGTCGGTGTGCTTATACCAATGCGTTGACCGTTGCATGAGGCCATATCGACGGGAATCAGCTCTGGTGTGACCTTAGGGTTTTGTGGCGGCATATCAACACCTAGAATAGCTACACCGCTTTCTCTATAGTTCTTAAGACTGTTGTTCTCACGTGCGTTTACTGAGTTAGGCATTTTGACCTTGAAATCAAAGATATTGGACAAGAAAAAACGTGAAAGATAACTTGCGTTATGTAGTAAACCAGCAAGAAAACAATCACTATTATTTTTAGCCCCACGGTGGGCGCCAAACTATTTACCTTGAAAATGGTAATAACAATTAGATTTGATTTTGTGATTCTAAAAATATGTGATCTATTTTTATGCTAGTTGTTAAGCAGTAGATGCTAAGTAACGGGATTAGAAAACAATACAAGAGATTGAAGATGGCTTTAGAAACCAAACCAAACGGTTGAGAATCGGGGCCTCGAGCTAGCGCGTGCGGGGCCTCGATGCCAAGTTAGATGCCCGACTAAGGGCTGTCGATGGGGGATTAACAAGTATTAGGGTTGTGATTGCGGCTCTTTGTGGCCAATAATGAGAAATAAATGAAGAACGATTAATGATACACAATAAATGTAAATAAAGCAATAAATATAAGCAACAGAGTCAAAAAGAGAGCATGTTTAAGTTAGAGAGCAGAAAGGATGTTCTTGTATTAAATGAAGTATCTTGTGTTGGGATGCCCTACAAAAAATGGTAAGGAACCCCTTTATAGATGAGGGGAGCACTAATATGGTACAAGTGCATTTATTATATAAATAACCGGTATGATCAATCAATCAGCCTGGCGCAAGTTGTCACTGTCCGCGCAGGCGTTGTCAGAAAAGGTACTGCTCCTAGGGAACTTCCCGCCCACTAGTGATAACCTCTGGTTCGTTCTACCCCGTTATCGGGAGAGAAGAGTCCTCGAAGACTTCGAACCCCGAGCTATTTCCTCGGTCCCTCGGGGTGACATTGCGCAATGCCCCGTCGATCGCAAAATCGGCCTTTCCGATTTTGGCCGCATACAAATGCGTCGCAGAACATCCTTCTAGGAATTTCTATGTGGAGTTTACGGTGGGTTATGCGGCCCGCAAAATGATTATGCAACCGCATAATTTATCGCATATTTGTCCAAGAATTAGCTCAGATCTCCGCTTCACTCCGCGGTAGATCTGTGGTCCGTAGATCAGTTCTGCTATCGCAGAATTGGCCGCACAAAACGTCATGCACTTCCTAAAAGTCCACCTTCACATCAATGTACATTAGCTCCCTACTTCTTTAAGCACAATTACATCAAGAGTCACTACTATCAAAGAATAGTTTTCATAACAATACAACTATTTCTTTTTTCTTTTTCAATTTAAGTGGCTCTTACTTATTCAAAACATTGCACATTTCTCCTGATTTCATTAGTTACACTCAAAAGCCAAACCAACTACCCCACACCTCAACTTTTACTAAGTTCTTAACAATTTCAAGTGCTCACGAGGGGTAAAAAGGTTCAAATAGATGTCAATTCAAACAAATGGGTAAGGCTTGTAATATGGTTTCATAAAAAATACGATTAACTAAGATACATAATAATTAGGTGGGTAAAACCAGATATCTGGCTCAACAAAGAAATGCCTACATCACCTCCAAGACTGAATAAATTTCACTTTGAAAACACACAGGGCAAGTTCTAGACATCAAATGCAATGCACGGAATAACTCAAAACCTCACACACATATAGCGCATAACTCACTCAAGATTGGATTATCAAGACACTCAAGTCAAAGCAGTTAAGTAAAGTTAAGATCATACAATTTAAGGTACTTATGCAAGAGTCAAAAGTTGAGCCTAAACATCACAACTAAAGCACTTACTATTCTCCAAGCATAATAAAGTCAAGAGATATTGCCTTCAATTCAAATTATAGCATAAGGTTTCCTACTCCTCACAAAAATAAAAACTAACTACACCCGATTCAAACAAAACCCTTGGAAAAGAACTGCGGCATAAAGAAAAATCAAGGGGGAATTAATACACTACCTAACAAAAGAAAATCTTTTTGTCTCTTTCGTTCGACTAAGAAACCTGTCGATAATATACATCGTAGGGAAAAATCTAAAATTTTAAAAAATTTATGTTTTTTCAATTTTTTTTCTATTTCTATCTCTAACTACTAAAAAGCAAACTAATAAAAAGAAAACTAAGACTAATATACATACAACATGCAAATATCCCCCACCCCATACTTTAAGTTGTGGCATGTCCCCATGACACACAATTAAAAAGCATAAGGTAGAGGAAACTTCCCTGAACATCTTGTCGGGGTCCGAGTCGAAGTCGGGCTCCATTACTCACGCCCAAACTAATGCGCATATCCATTCAAACAGATTCTTCTCAGCCTTCTTTGGGTGCACCCCACACTTGTATTTCCTGCTCACCGCAACCTTCTCATTGGAGCCCTTCACTTTCCACTCAACACTGGCAGCTGGTTTTTCTTTTTGCACCCCCTTTTCTACATCCATCTTGAAAGTCACATTTTCCTCACCCACTCTAAGCATGAGTTTCCTCTCGTGTATATCTAATATAGCTCTATCCATCGCTAAGAATGATCTTCCTAGGATGAGGGGGGCCTCCTTGTTCTCCTCCATATTCACCACTATAAAGTCAACAGAAAATACGAACTAATCCACCCGAACTAACACATCTTCCACTATCCCCTCGGGTGTTATAGTCGTTTGGTCTGCCAGCTGCAAAGATATTGGCACCGAACTTATCCCACCAATCTCCTTCTCCAGTTTCCTGTAAATAGATAGAGGCATTAAGTTAATTGAGGCACCAGAATCACATAAAGACTTATCAAAATTTATAGTTCCTAAAGAGCAAGGTATAGTAAAACTTCCTAGATCTCCACACTTTTGTGGGAGTTTATTTTACAATATCGCGCTGCAATACTCCGTGAGCTTCACCACTATGGTCTCCTCTATTTTCCTCTTCTTTGTTAGGAACTCCTTCAAGAATTTGGCATAAGCCGGCATTTGTGAGAGCACTTCTGTGAATGGTAAATTTACATGAACCTGTTTCAGCATATCCAGAAATTTCTCAAACTACTTGTCCAGCTTTTCTCTAAATAGCTTTGGGGGAAAGGTAAAGCAGGAATGTGCTTGCTCTCTTCATGTTCCTCCCTTCTCAAATTCTCTTCCTTCTTCTTTTTCTCAACTTTCTTCGGGCCTTTCTTCTTCTTATCATCATCTTTTTTCAACTGCTCCCCACTTTCTTTTGCAAGTATCACATCTTTCTGGATCGGGGTAGGATGTTTCAACACTTGCCCACTTCTCAAGGTCACAGCATTCACCATTTCTTTGGGATTCTTTTCTGTATCAGCAGGGAGAGTGCTTGGGACCTTCTCAGATAATAGAGTCACTAGCTGACCAACCTGTCTTTCCAGGTTTCGAAAACACGTGCCCAGTTCTTTGATAGCTTCACTATGAGTTTCAAGCCTCTCATCAGTTTTGATAATGAAGGCCTTCATGGGATCTTCTATGCCAGACTCAACAGGCTGTTGAGGCTGATATTGCTGCCTCTGCTGATTTATAAAACCAGGAGCTCCTTGTCCTTGGGTTCTGGGATTGTTCTGTTGCTCTGCATTTGCAGTACCCCCAGGTAAACTCCATGAAAAACTGAGGTGCCTCTGACCCATTGCATTATAATTTCCCACAGCATTCACTTCCTCAGTTGAGGATTGACACTCACGAGTAAGGTGTCCTCTTCCACATATATCACATGCTGTGTGAGGCTCCATTTGTATCGAGACTAAGGTCATCTTTCGTATTTCTTTGTCCATAGCATCTAGTTTTACCTCCACAGATGTATTAGCATCAACTTGGTGCACACGAGTTGATCTTCTCCTTTCAGCACTCTCAGAGGGCCACTGATTTGCATCTTCAGATAACTCATCAAGAATAGTAACAATCTTCTCTAGAGTCTTCTTCATCAACGGGCCTCCAGCTGCATTGCTCGATGTTCTACGCGAGGTTGGTGTCAATCCATCCCAAAAGTCCTGGAGTTGCATCCAGAGTTCAATTCCACTATGTTGACACTTTCTAACAATCTCCTTAAACCTCCCCTATAGTTCAAAAACAGTTTCCATATCTTTCTGGCAGAAGTTATGGATTTCTCTTCTAAACATACCTATTTTAGCTGAGGAGAAATATTTATCAAGAAATTTTCTGGTCATCTCCTCCCATGTTCTAATTGATTTGGGCAAGCTTCGAAGCCATTTCTTTGCATTGTCTTTATGTAAAAAGGGGAATTTCCTTAAGTACACTTTATCTTTTGACACCCCATTGTATTGAAAGGTATTCATGATCTCCTCGAAGTCTATCAGATGTGTGTGTGGATCTTCGTTATTCTTTCCAATGAAAACACAGCAATTCTGAATGGTTTGAAGCAACCCCTTGCTTCAACTCGAAGTTGCTAGCTGCAATTGGAGGTGGTCTAACACTTGATAAGCTGTCACGCCCCGAGCCTGGGGGCGAGACTGGCACCCAGTGCCTACCTATCCTTGCATGCCACTTGCGACTACGAGACTCTGAACATGTAAGGTCATACTTTGGCTATGAGCCACATTACAAGATAATCTGCGATGCAAAATATAAAAGTAAATGGAGACTAATGCTGACTAATGTCAACTTGCCGTCATAATTACTACAAACTGACAAGCCAACAAAATATACGTACAGGGCCTACAAGCACAACATACTGCACTAACCGACAGGATATGTCTACAAGCCTCTACTGATAGATGTATTGTGATAGGAACAGGGCCCCGACCTACTCATAACCTATCTACATATATACACAAGATGTACACAAAACTTCTAGACCCGGCAACTCCAAAGGACGGGGAGCTTACCGATAAAGCTGAACTCGGGCAAACACCTACTGAGGAGGTATACCCGTCTTCCTGTCTGGACCTGCACGCATGAAATGCAGCGCCCACAGAAAGGGACGTCAGTACGAAATAATGTACCGAGTATGTAAGGCAATATACGGAAAGCTGAAACTGAACTGATAATATAATAACTAAAAGTAACTGGGAGTCAAAGATAATCTGAAGATATGCTCACCTGCTGATACTCACTCAACTCTCTCAATATAGAAAGTAAAATAGTTGTCCGGTCTTATAAGGCTCGGTATATATATATATATAATAT